>NC_081542.1:37929428-37941091 GCF_901000735.1 Corylus avellana
TAGACTTAACAACATGGAACTCATCGACAGTGACTCCAACATAATTACTTGACCTCCTAATAGTCATGGCCCAATCCATCACCTAGTTCTTTGGCTCATCTATGAGTTCTTCACAAAATTGGCACCAAATCAGCAGGCGGAAACACACACAAATCCCCATGCGAATCGAAACGCACCGTTTCAGAGGTTTATACAAATTAGCAGAAACACATTACAAAAACCACGACAATCGAAATCCATAACCTCAAGCGAATCTCAACAAAATCGAAACGACGCATAAAGCTAAGGAATTGGATCACAGAACGTTATTGATTTTAAATCTTGATAAAAATTTAAAGCAATTAAAATTCAGATGTACGTCACATTTACAAAATAAACAAATTCAAATTGAAAGAGCTCAGAAAGGCGTATAATTTCGCAGATCAATATTAATCCCACTGAAAAATAATTGTAAATCATGGCATGTAAAACGGAGCAGAACAAGGAGATACATCAAGGCGTGGAAAATAAGAGAGGCTTACACTAAGAAATTGAGGATCTCGGAGAGCTTCAGATCTGGAATTGGAAGCAGACGAGAGAAGCCAATTCAAATATCGACCCGGAATGCATGTAATATATCGGGCGTGAATCGGAGCCTGACAAACCCACGTAGAACCTCGTACACATGGCTGTTTTTCGATGCGGCGTGGCGCAGGGCTATGTAACCACTTCTACGACACCTGGCCAATAGTTCATGGACACCTGTAGTTCAGTTGGTATCTTGAGTAGATTGGGTCATTTGGTAAAAGGTTCATAGTAGATATTATTTTTTAAAAATTAAGTGAACAAGATAAGAGCAATTTTTTTTTTTTCTTTAAAATAATAATAATATCCCCCTAGAAATAAGAAGATAGAAAAAAAACACTAAAAAGTACATAACATTTCCCTTCCGTAAAAGAGTTTTATAACTCGTCTAGGAATAATAGTCCACTTAAGGCATCATTTATTTTGATATAAAATATTTGAATAATTCCATTAAATAGATTTGATTTGAGGGTAGTTCAATTAGTCGAAGGTTAAGTCTCATGAAATGAAAGTTATTAGTTCGATTCTATTTTCACAAAATCATTATAAATATTAATTTAAGGCTGGTTTTTATTATCACGACATCCAATTAGACAAGAATATACTAAATAGTATTGCTCAAAATATTTTCGAAAATGATGATATAAAATATACTAAGAAGGAAAGCATTGAAAATGTTTGGGGACATTTGTTTTTCTATATTTGACAGAGATTGAAAAATGATATCAAAAATATTTTTGGATATTTAGTTTAGCATAAAAATAAGGGTTAAATACTATTCCATGGTTTGTACCAAAATCAAATAGCAACTTGGGTTTTCAAAAATATTATAAATGGTACTTGTGGTAAGCCAATAAATCCACTTATTACCTCCGTCAAGATTATATATATATATATATCTTTTTTGAAAAAAAATTACTTTAAAACATAAAAAAAGCCTTAACTTAAAATAATTTTAATTTCTCTTATTGGAGTTTGATATGAAATGGGATGAATATTTATTTTATTTCGCTATTATGCCCTTCTTTAGATTATGTACTAATTGAAATCAGATTTGTTGTTAGCACACATAAAGAAAAAGAGTGGAGGGCTTTTTAATGGTTTCTTGGTGCCTTGAGATTGGATAAAATCTAGTCTTTCACTTAGATTTGAAGGATTTGGGTAGGAGAAAGTGGGGAAAACTAACTTTATGAGTGGTATGACATTAGTCACATTGCTATTCATGCATTTAGTAACAACACGCGAATGACCAAATTTTTTAACCGGAATGGAACGAGATTTCACCTAAATAGCGCCATTATAATGCTTAGATACAATTACATATATTGTGATAGGGTTGTTGTAATGCCTAAATAGTTTTAAAGAGAATTACGTAAATATTATATTAAATATTTATGTATATTGCGATAGCGTCGTTGTAATGTCTAAATAGAATTACTTATTTAATATTGAATGTCAAATCATGTTGAATGGGGAAGCATTTGCATATGTCAAACATTGTGCGATGCGAAGTGGCCCTAACACAATGCATAATTAATGAAGCTAAGTCAACGTTGTTTGAATGCAGACATATCTCATTCGACTAGTGCATAGTACTAAAAATTTTTCATATTTAAGAGATTGAAACGAAAATATCACTTCTCCCTTTTATACGTGTAGTAGCTCGTTTTTGTGACATTTTGATGCAGCATAACTTAGTAGGCTGTAGGGAATACCAACAATAAGAAACGAATATGTATTTCTAGATTTTGATTCTATTAAAGGATCTAAGAAATCTTTTCTAAAACACTAGATACTCTCTAGGTTTTGAAGGAAAATAGAAGAACGTTCAACTATGAGGCTTCTTATTGAATAAAACTCAAATATAATTAACAACTTTGTGTTTCTAGAGGGCATATGTAGCGCCCTAGAATTTTCAAAGTTATTTAAATAGATTATTTCGATAATGATGTTATTTTAATATCCATTGTAGCCAAGGATTTTAATTCTTGAGAAATTTATGGTATTACAGAGAGTGGTAATTAGAAAATGGTAATTTCTGAAATAATATGATAGTAAATGGTAAGAAGAATTGTATGGGTAAGTAAAATAGTAAATGTAGAATAGTCAATGGTAGGTATAAGGAGGGTAGAATTGTAAATAAGAATGAGAATAGTCAATGGTAAGTATACTAAGTGGGTAGTTGGAATAGTAAAATATGGGTATAATTGTAAATTGAAGGTAGAATAGTATTTGATTTTCTCCTATAAACAGAGCTCTTCCCCTGCACAATTTCACTACTCATCTCCCATCTCTAGCACATATTCTTCTTTCTTCCGCTTTTTACTCGGTCTTTCTTCTTTCTGAGAGTGTTTGCTCAGAGCAGAGAGAGAAAGGGCGAGACAAAGCGCTGCAAGAAAGAAAGAACACAAGAGATAGCGGACTTTAAAAGTTAGTTTCAAAAGATATACTAGTGGTGTTAGTCAGATTGGAGCAACTAGATTCCTTCAGACCACTTTTAGCTTCAGTCTAGAGGTAAGTAAATTCACTACCCCTTCTAAAATTACTTCATGTCATGCTATTTATTTATTCTTTATCAAATTGTAAATGATTATTTTATTTACTTGTCATGGAGATATGTTGCATACATAAAAGATTTCTAAATAAATTATTTAGAAAGTTTCTATTTCTTTAAATGCTTTCTAAGTACAACAAGCTTATATTTGGAAAAGTTTACATTTTGAGAAAAGAAAGTTGAGAAATGATGATGATTATAAGAAAGAAGAATGATGATAAACCCTTCTACATGTTGCCCTAAGATGTATCAAAAGAAGTACAAGAAATGAGTTAAATGTTTATGAAATGAGTGCACATGTATGGAGGAGAGTATTTTTGGCCCCAAGATAAGTAAGGAAGAGAGGAGTTTGGTACCGATACTCGGATGGAGGCGAAACCACAGAAGGAGGCTATGCCAGAAGGTGGTATTCCATCAACATGACCGTTGAGTGCACCAAGAAAAGAGTTAATTGACGGTCGGGCATGGCTGAGGCTACAGTTCAGTGTCATGGTCACAAGGACCCACAACCCTCATACACAAGGGTAACAGTGTACATGGGCCCTAATATGAGAAAATGATGATATGATTTCAAAAATGATATACTATGACGATTTACAATGATGATTTGTAACGATGATATACTATGATAATTTACAATGATGATTTATAATGATGCATTATGATAATGATTTATGACGATGATTTATTACTAGATATAATAGTATGTATATGCTACGAGAGATACAACTGTACATACGTGTATTATTATGGCTGAATGTATATTTATTTGTGAAAACGATTTTCAAAACTGAGAACAAGGAGTAAAACTATTTATGGTTGTGGATTTTACTTGCTGGGCCCCTTTGGACTCATTCAGTTTTATTTCTTGTTTTCAGGTAGAAAGGACGTTGGAATAGGAGGCCGGAATGGGGACGGGAATAATTATTAATTTTCAAAGTCTTTTCATATCAGTTATTGTAATAATATGATATTCCGCAACTAAAGTTTAATGTTTTCTAATTTCGCTTGTAATAAAATCTCTTGAATGTTTTATACATTTATCGTATAATTTAAAATCAAGTACTTTGATAGACCTTATAGATCTAAAAATTTTTGTTCTAAAAGAAGAAAAGTGGCAAACTCAGCCTTAATGGGCTAGGGATGTTACAATTTTGGTATCAGAGCAAAGGTTATAAGGTTCTGGTAAACTTTTCAAAAAAAAAAATTAAAAAAAAAAACAAATTTTGTTTTTTTTGGTTAATGAGAAGCCACATTCTGGCCAAGTAGAATGCTTATTTTTGTGTGGTCTCTAATAAATGATGCATGAGCATTTTTCTAAGGGTTAATTTTTGGTTAAAAAAGAAAAAAAAGAAAAAAAAAATCATCTTAGTGTGATTAATTTGGAGGATTTTATTATTGTGATCAAGTTAATGACGAAGATGAATTTTTATTTTTATAAATAGGTTGTGATCTATAGTATCTGCCTATTTGGATTCGCGGCAATTTTTATCGATTGATAAAAGTATATTTTAAGGTGTTTCGAAGATTTAGAAAAGATTATTGATCATGATTTAAAAATCGTATGATGATTTTATAGATTTAGGTTGCGAGATGATTTGTGTAATTAACTTGGTGACAAAATGGTTTTATGGATTTAGGTTGTGAGACAAATTGTGTAAGTAACTTGGTAATGAATGGTCTTATGGATGTCGGTTGTGAAATGATTCTTGAACTGAATTAATGATATAAGAGTTTATATGAGTTTTTGGTAATGGCTAAGGTTTAGTTGATGACAATAATGACACTATGATTAATGTTGTAATATATGGATTGATGAATAGGGATTACGTAGTGACATGAAGTGAATGCTTAAGTATTGCAGGGATAAATGCAACTGAGGTATACCCTAAAACCTATAAGATATTTTGATATTTACATTTGTGGTTTAAGGATTTTGATATTTTCAAACGATTGTGATGACTTTAAGGTACAATTCATGAAATCTTTGAGGTGATTCTTAGAATTTGAGGTGTTAGGTTTTCTATAATTGAGGTAAACTATATTGAAGTGACGCTTAAAGTTTTAAGGATGAATTGGTGCTCCTAAGTTGTGAATAATATTTAAAATTTGAGGCATTAGTGGATATGGTATTATGAGAATTTTGGTTACATGCAAAAGCTTTTGATATAATTTTCTTTTACTAGGTATAGATAATGGATTATTATTCTTGAGGTAATTTGAAGCATAAAGGTAAGAGTTGAAAGACAATATAATATAGTGATATAATATAGTGATATGATCTAAATTTCTCTTATAAGATATATGTTCAATGATATTAAGGTATTTTAGAGGTTGATAACTTGTGATTGTGCATATTTAGATGTTTTATTGAGTGATTAACTTGTTAAACATATTGTTTGTTTAAAGAAAGTTATTACAATGACAGAATGATTACATAATGAATATTGAATGAGTACTGAATGATTACGAAAAGAAATGTATGGAGAACAAGCTCCTTATAATATTACACACTAGTGTCCATTGTTAAAAATAAAAAAAAAGGAATTTGTTGCATAAAGAGACATGTGGTAATGATGAGCAGATGATTCCTCAGAGCTGCTCCAGGAAGATTATTTCTGCACAGAGAAAACCTAGTTTGAGCAGAATCGTATATATTTATATAATTGAATTATCAAAGAGAATATTTATTTCTAATGAGGTACCCGACTAGAGTGTGTGCGGAGAGACTTGCAACACCCCTGAACATCGACCCGGAGTTTTTCGTGTTGTCGCTGGAGACGTTCGGTATTCTTCTCCATTTCTAGCACCTTTGGTCCCAAGTATTCTGCGTAAGATAACATCATCTTTTTTAGTTGAGTATTCTCCTGCTTCAAATCCACGTGTTTTCGTTTGTAGTATTTGAGCAGTTGCTGTAAGACCCAAATTTGGTTTCTTGAGACTTTCAGCTCAACATTTCTAGCACTCAAACGTTGTGCCATGTCAGAAACTGAAGCAAAACCTTGGATACTGAATGTCAATGAATTATTAATAGCATCAGTATCCGACCTATCAGCTAACAATGTTTGATCCCGTAGAATTACGAAACCTTTGGCCACTGCTACAGCATTAGAATCGTGGAGCATGACAGAATCGTGAATAGTGATAAGACAATTGTCAAAGACAAAAGTTGGCTGCCATACGTCAGGATATGTAACAGTTTCATTAGGGTGTGTAACAGGTACGGCGGGATGTATTGCAGGCACTTCAGGGGGAACAGCAGGCACATCCGGTTGCACGTTAGGCATAACAATAGGTTATGCTGCAGGAGCAACATTCAAATCGATGTTGTTAACGGATGATGATGATGCTCTCATATTTAGGAGAGTAAGGAAAAATAGTTGAGAATACGAAGAATTTGAGAGAGATGAAGTATTGAGAAGAGACTAAGCGTCAGAAACTGAAGAGATTTTTTGAAGTTTCTGGAAGCAGCAGACGAGTGGCTTTAAAGAAATTTTTCACTTCAGGTGAAATAAACAGTAAATGATAAGCGTCAAATGTTGCACATTCAAGCCCCTTAATTTGCATATGTTAATTCCTTAGCGTTGTTATTTGTTTGATTTTGTTTTGTTTTTGTGTTTTCAGGTTATAAATAAAGATGCAATTAATTCCATTGATTTTGGGCTTAAAAGCACACTTTGAGATGATTAAGCTTAGCCAATCATAACAGAAGACTTATATGTTGTGGTTAAGTTTAATCAAATAAAGAAAATGATTAATTCGGAATTTCTCAAATTGGAGTCAAAATCGGATTGGATTCAAATTTGGATTCTGCATACGTCTCCGTATTTTGGCATAACTTTCAGATCAAATATCCGATTGAGGTGATTCAAGCGGCGTTGGAAATCTAACTCAAATTGCTACAAATCATTGTGAAATAGAATTTTCCTAATTCGGAGCGTCGCAATTCCAAAATCGCCCCGCAAGATAGGAACGCAATTCTAGGCGAATCTTATTCCGATTTGGACTTAGGTTTTCTTTATTCTAATTGGACTTGGACTTAAATTTCCAAAATTTCTAGGTTTCCTAGGACTTCTAGGACTGGTTTGCTCTGGTTTGCTCCCTATAAATAGACCCTTAACCTTCAAGAGAAGGTATGCTTAGTTTTAGATACAAAAATCTTCTTGGAGGCTTGACAAGTTGAAGAGGAGATAATCCATGGCAGGAGGCCATCCTAGCACCCCGATGAGCGGCTAATTCTGTAATAGGGTGTTAAACAGACTTTTTAAGTGTTAAAAGTACTTTTAGGTCATTCAAACACAATTCCAAACATGCCCTTAGAGGTCTGCCGAGAGTTTCAGGGATTGGAGCAGTTAGGTTTTGCTCACTTGGGGTTGGGATTGCCAAGCCTACACCCGAACTTTGCTCTCTCCCTCTTTCCTCCATTCTTTGCTCACTTGTAGCCTGTAGGGTCCAGACCCCCACAAAGGGGGAGGGAGTAGGAGACCATAGTTTTTGGTGTAGGTAGGTTTGAGAAATAGTGTCACTATTATAATTATGAAAAAATTACAGTTTACCCCCCAAAGTTGACAGCGTTTTTCAATTCAAACATCAAAATTTCAATTTTCGCAATCCACCCCCACAAAGTTTCAATTTTTTTCAATTTGACCAATATTATTCCAAAATTCCCATATTGCCCCTGATTTTTATTTTTATTTTTATTTTTTTTTATGAAAAAATAAAATAAAATTTGGGGATACAAAAATGGCCAGATGGGCAAAGGGAGGCTACGAACACCCGAATTTTTATTTTTATTTTTTATGAAAAATAAAAAAAAATAAAAATTAGGGGCAATATGAGAAGTTTTGGATACAATTGGTCAAATTGCAAAAATTTGGAACTTTGAGGGGGTGGATTGCAAAAATTGAAACTTTGGTGTTCGAATTGAAAAACACTGTCAACTTTAGGGGGGTAAACTGTAATTTTCCCTATAATTATAATAAACAAGGTATTGTCTACAAGATGTATAAAGACTCCACTTATTAATATATGAAGTTCATTTTCAATCTAGATGCTCTGGTGATGTTATGATGTTTAACTTACATTTTGTAAAAATGTGTTTGTGGTTTCAAAAAGGCAAAAAGAAATAAAGAAAAGCTAGTTTCCAATGCTCTCTTGAATAAAAGTAGTAATACCACATGGAATATGAGAATATTCCATCCATCAACCTCGATATAAATTGGTTGGGTTGTTACATTTACCATTAGATTAGCGTCCGCTCACCTAGTAATCCTTCACTCCCCTCACGAATGGTTGTTGTTGTGGGATTGATCGGAATTTAGGGTTTTGGAACATAAGGTTGGCATCTATGACCATTTAGGATTTTTTTAACCAAGTGAACAACTTTCAAAGAGTTTTTCAAAAGAAATACCACTTCGGGAGTAGTCGGCTACCAAAAAATTCTTCTATAGAAGAAAAATATTATAACATGTTTAAGTACTCACAAAACCTTTGTAAACTCAAAGCAAAGCTTATAATCCCATGAGTGTTGGGTGAGAGTCAAGCATAAGTGAAGCAAAAATTGAGTAAAGGTCTAGCAAGTCTTCATAGAGTGAAAATTTGAACCACATTGTGAATATGACTCAACTCTAACTCAACTACTATCAATTACAACCCAAAATACCTATGTTTTGACACTAAAATTTGCAAACCAAAATTGATTGTCAACCAACATCGCTCAACCAATAGTCCTAGGTGTTGATGTGATTCAAATCTTGTGCACCAATTGGTTCATCCGAGGATAATATCTAATAATTGACATCCACTAGTTTAACGGAAATGCCGGTTGTGAAAAGTGATGTTACACTTCACACCTATTTTATTATACTCACTTAACATTGGTGACTTTGCATGAGCTGAATGGAAGTAAAAAAATTTGTTTTTTTTTTTAAGTGGCCATTCATCCAATGCCACATTAGTCACTGTGAAGTGGGCGTAATAACATGAATAGATTTATTTATTTATTTTTTTATTCAAATTGGCAAGCTCTACCAATCGTAGCTATTCTAGCTAGGTGGTATCCCGTTGCAAGCAGCACAAAAGAGACTTAGATGGTAGGAACTATATGCGCTCCCTCAAGTTCAATTAAGTCATAGCTTGACCCAGTTCCAATAGAATATTAGTAGAACCAAGACTAACACTAATCAATGTAATATGCAGAATCCATTGTGAAATTGGAACCCACACCCTAATGAGTGTAACTTTTGAAAATTTCGTTAAGGCAACTAAACCACTATCATGAGTGATGCGAATGGGCTATGATACTAAGAACGCCGGCGTGCATGAACCGGCGTGCATGACTGTTCATGCACGTCAGGCTTTTTTTTTTAATTTTTTTTTTAATTTTATTTTAATAATTATAATAATAAAATATTATATTTTATTATTTTAAAATATCAAATCACTCTGACGTGCATCATGCCGGGCTTGATGATCATCCAATGCGAATAATAGATTTATTCTTTTGTAAATAAACAGCTATAGCAATATATATATATATATATATATATATATATATATATGAGCATACCTCCAAAAAAAAATTGACTTCTATAATTAAGAATCCGTTTTGTAGCTTCCCATAATCATCTTCTCCTCCAAAAGATCACCAAAAATCTGCCAAACAAGTTACTTGATTTACCAAAAAGACAAAAATATCCAAATTACAAAGTACCAAAATCTGATTCATGCCGAGTTTTTTGGTACATTAAGGACATCAATGTCCTTATTCCTAGAACCCAAAGCTTTTCCTTTTCAAAAAGGACACATCCTTCTCTTCCTTCGGTGTCCAGCTAGCCCAGCAGACATCGGCCGTTCTCATTTCTCACCCACAAAACCAAAAAGGTGTAAAACGAAAAAAAAAAGAAGACACGCAACAAATTTTTAGAGAGAGAAAGTAGAGAGAGAGAGATACAAAGCACGCAGATCTCTCTCTGCTTGTCTGAAGCGAAAGTAGTGTTGTTTGGATTGGAGGAATGGCTGGGTACAGAGCTGAGGACGACTATGATTACCTCTTCAAGGTGGTGCTGATCGGGGACTCCGGCGTGGGCAAGTCCAACTTGCTCTCCAGGTTCACTCGAAACGAGTTCAGCCTGGAATCCAAGTCCACCATCGGCGTTGAGTTCGCTACCCGGAGCTTGAATGTGGACGGCAAGGTTATCAAGGCCCAGATTTGGGACACCGCTGGCCAAGAAAGGTGTGATAATGGTTTTTATGATCTGGGTCTTTCTTATTTTTTTGGAGCTTTTGTTTGTCTGTTTGTTTGCTTGCTGAGAAAACTGAGGCGAAAGAAAGGAAAATCTCATGCCAAAACTGAAAATAACTATATCAAGGTTGGTTGAGTAAAGTAACGGATTTAGTTTCATTCATTATAGCTGAGATATGGTGGGTTAATTGGGATACAGAGACGGTTTTGCTTTTATTAGATCTCAGGGGATTCAAATAATTGAGTAAATTAAACTTAAGTAGTTCTTTGGTGGGGGATTTAATGTTGAAAATTTGACAAGCAGATTGATTTTGTTTTCCTAATAGTCACGCAGCATGGCGGATCAAACTTAGATTTATCGTTTGCAATAGTGGATCCTGATATTCTGCACCTATTTTGTATCAGAAACCTGAGAATGAATTCGAAATGAAGTGAAATGTTCGAGCTTGTAATGGGTTGGTTTGACTTTGCTTCCTATTGAAGTGGATTTTCTCTTTTATGCAGAAAAAAATAGGCTACTCTTTTCGAAATGATTGCACTCTTCAGACTGTGGTTTTCAATATTGTAATAAATGATATGTAGTCTGTTAGAACAGTTTTCAACACGGTGGATGCGCTTTCTTCGGGGTCTTCAATACATCGTCGTGCACTCCAAATCACTACAAAAAAGGCAATATTGTCAAGGGGGTCCCCGGGGAACCGGGGACACTCCGATGCCAAAGTCAGAAAATTCTTAAGAGAAATATGGTGCTTCAGCGCACAATAATTCAATACGCTCAATCATATGTGTGATTATATTTCAGGATTCAAGATGTTTTAGTACCTTGTGTAGGGGCCTATTTATAGGCTTGGGCTGTAGAAGTAGACTTGGACTGGATCTTCTTATTTGAATTAGTTTGAGAGTCCAGAGTTGAGATAGAACTCAACAGCTATCATGTAAAGATAAACCTTCAACAGATGTAGAGATAATCTTGAGTAGTCATCTTGTAGAGATAAGTAGGACGTCTTTATTCAAATATTATCCTAATTGGAATATAAGACTATTAAGTAATTAAATAGTCTTTGCTATTTAATTAATATCTTCATGGGCCTATCTTTGGCCATTGGGCCCAGAATTTGGTGGGCTTGTAGTGTGAATTTATTCCCAACATAGTCTATAATCTATTGAGATAGTCATGCAGAAAAAAAAAATACAGTATTATAATATCTTTTCTCTTGCTTCACAATCTTTTTTGTTTTTGTTTTCTTGCCTGTTTGTTTTGTTCAATTTGCCTTATGTTGTATATTGTTAGTAGTGTACATT
>NC_081542.1:37941191-37955963 GCF_901000735.1 Corylus avellana
TGTAAGAATATACTAGTCAACTAACATATCAATCAACTAATTCCTTAGTATAATTAGAAAAAAAAAAAAAAAAACTAATTTCTTAGTACTATTTCCTACAATATCTCTTTTCAGGTTGATTTTTGGATGACAGTGAATTTCAGTCGACAAATAGAAGAAAAAGTATCAAATAAATGATAGCCATATAAGCTTCATGAAGAATAAATTTTTTATATTGTGTTATGAAATATTTTTATTTTAAATTGTATTTATCATTTTTTTATGTTATAAAAAATAAAATATTATTTTATTATTTTAATGTCGCCCCTACTAAAATCAATTCTTGGCTCCGCCACTGTAAGTAGGTAGATGTGATAACAGCAAATTTCCGCCCCCTCTTCTTTCTCATTAGAATGTTTAATTAATAATATTGTCATGAATTTGTTGTATGACCTACATCTTGTAGACTTCGATTATTGTTTAATATATTCGATACTCAATTAGAATTTATCATAGACGAGATGATGGGTCTTGTCATTGAGTATAAATTATTACATTTTGGCATTTTGGATTTTCTTATGATGAGAACTGTCTGTTAGTAAAAGTGGGCCTTTCGTGATACCATGAAACATGCTAACATGACTTTTTCCAAAACCTACCCAAAATATGTTTGAATTTGTGTTTATGCAATCTGGCTTCTTCTGCTGTGTACGTTGAATGGCTTTTCGAAAACATACCCAAAACGAGGTGCAGAATTTGATTCCTATTTTGAAAAATCCAAAAAATGACAAAATCCCACAGATTTTTTGCATTTAGGCCAAAATTATGGGCTACTAGAACTGGGCTTAGGCTTGGGCTTGGCAGCTGAGGCCTTTGTTGGGTTTCCCTGGCTAGAGTGGTAGCTCGTGTTTTGTTCACACTTCTCAGCTCAGCCCCAAAGTTGCTAAACAAAAGAAAAGCACCAAAATTGCCGAAAGTCCTCAACAATCTGGCCTTTGATAAATCAAGAAGAAAGTTAAGAAAACTCTTCAACTTCTATGCATTTTAAAAATACTTGTTTGAAGTTCAAAATCTCTCAATTAACGGTATTAAACTTTCAATTTCTTTTAATTATTTCCTTCCATTATGATTTTTTGTTAAATATTATCAAAATTTCTAAATTACCCCTTTTTTGTTATAAGAAATTGTTAAGAAAAACGTCTTTGCATTATTCTTGCAACATCTTTGCAATATTTTTTATTTATTAAAAGACTTGAGTATTTTAAGAATTTTGACAAGATTTAACAGAAAATCCTAATGAAATTTGATAATTGAAAGAAATTAAAAATCCGCTACCCTTAATTGAATTTTTTTTTAATTTTGAAGGGTAGCGTCAAAAAGAGTGGAAGTTTATGGGAGTTCTATGAAGTTTTCTCACAAATCAATAAAATCGACAAAATGATTTGGTATACATGCTGTTTTTGCTTTAGGCAACAGGAAAACAAATTATATGGTAGTTACAGTCCATTGCCTAGAGGCATAGTGCTTACATGTATAATTCCTCCATTGTTATCCACCAAGAAGTATTAACTTGATCCTCACCATCAAGATTTGAAAAACCATTTCTGGTATCTTACAAAGATGATCCATTGATCTATAGTTCTAATATATATATATAGGCCTTCTAAAAGCTGATGAACTTGGTCTTCTTTCTATCTAATCTTGTTCTACACTCTTTAAGTACTCTATGAGAATCCAAAGTGGTTTCTTTTGGTGAGCAAAGCAAGTTTGTTTTATATTTGTGTCTTCTAATAAGTGGAATTTATTCTTTATTTCTTTAATCCCATATTGCCTATATAATATGGGCAAAATATTGACATCAATCATTTCTCTTTTTTCCCATGCATGATGCAAGTCATGTTGCATGAGATTCTTACCAGAAATCAGCCTCTCATCCTGATTATTTATAAAAACAAAAAACAAAATTATTTGAAGTTGATAGTTCTCAATGAAAAAAAAAAAAAAGTAACGGTGTGCTTAGTAAAGTTTTTTGAAAGTGTTTTGGGTTTTATATTTTTTAAATGGAAAATTGAAAGACATTTTTGGTGGGGGCAAAACTTAAAATATGTTTTGTAATGTGGGGTCAATCTAAGAAAATCAACTTGCAATAGCCACTTCTCTATATTTTTAATTTTTTAATTTATGTTTATTTTTTTATAAGTAACAAGTTAGCTTCACACATAAAAATAAATAAAAAATAAAAATGAGCATCTGTTTTCTAAGTATTCCTATAAAATGGTCATATAAGTTTTCTAAAAAGTATTTTATAGTTTGTTTTGAAAAGTGCTCGGTGGTAGAGTCCACATCTGAAAATGATTTGTTATTTATTGTCTAAAAAGTTCTTTTCAATGTTTGAAAAGAGAAAAGAGTTTTTAAAATGTTTATAAAAGATGTTACCCTTTTTGTTATCTACTTTTCTACGCAAAAAATACAAATTATGGGCCATTGTGGTTATAAATTATGATGATCAATCTAACAACCAATGGAAATATAAGAAAAAACTGCATTTATTTCTCTCGAATGGTCACTTTATTTGTAAATAGCCCCAAATTTTTAGTAATAACACTTCCCGATTACCTTTACTTTTTGACATTTTCTGTTAAGTTGGATGGAAATCGCTCTATGGGACCAATTTTGATATTTTTAGTCTATTAGTATTATACCCCACACATAAGATGTGTGAAAATACAAATTTACCCTTTAAATATAAAAAATTAAGAACAAAATAAAAATCCACCACAGCTTGGCTATGGGCCGATGGCCGTGGGTCTCCATGGCTAGAGACCCATGGCCTTCCTTCCCATGGTGACCGATGGCGAGGCCAGGAGGGACCAGCATAAGCCATGCCTCCCGCCCTCCTGCCCAAATAAAAAATAAGGGAAAAAAAAATTATAAGTTAAAAAATAAAAAAAATAAAAAAATAAAAAGAAAAAAGAAAATAAAATTTTAAGGACAAAGTTTTCCTTTAAACTGAGTTAGAAGAATTTTCTTCAATCTAGTCTATAAAAGTGGCATGTCTCTTTTTTTAATAACATATGATATGCACATGAGTTTTTAATAAAATTTATTCCAACTTTGTCCCTGGTATTAAAAAAATATGTGCATATCACATGTTCATGGAACACATGTCACTTTTATAGATTAGGTTGAAGGACATTCCTCCAACCCAGTTTGGAGGAAAACTTTGTCCAAATTATAATTTTAGTCATTTGGCCCCTACCAAAAAAATTTCGGCCCTATTTTTAAAATTTTTAAAATTTCGGCCCTAATTTTAAAATTTTTAAAAATTTCGGCCCTATTTTTAAAATTTTTGGCCCTATCCAGTAAAAAATTTTGGCCATATTTTTAAAATTTTTGAACCATACCCATCAAGTTTTTTTTTTTTTAGTCCTTACGGCTTTACCCATACAAAACCTGCATTTCAAAATTTCTAGAATCAGAGAAAAAATAGCGCTATTCACTTGTTTTGTGGCTTGGGAAATGGGAGTAAATTGGTACACACATGTCAAGAGAAATATTGAGTGCACAATGACTTTTTATTGTTTATTTTTTCAAGTTTCAGTTTTCTTGTCTCTTGTCAAACTTGCCGTGCATTGTATGTGTGGGTCTGAGAATGTAAATGTGGGACGCACCAAGGCAAGTGGGGACCATGAGAATTATAGTTATTTAGTTGTTCTTTAATAAGTGTAGTTATTTAATTGTAAACTACAATATTTTTTTAATTTTTATTCGATAATTATAGTTTTGGGGTAGTCTTTAAAAACAACCAAAATACTTTTTTTTAAAATTAAAAAAATTATAAAGAACCGAAAATAATAATAATAATAATAATAATTGGTTGGCCCCCTCCTATAAAATTTTCAAGCTCCGTCCCTGGGCGAGGCCATGGGTTTCTCCCTCTTCCATGGCAAGTGTAATTCTTGTTTAAAAATAAAAAATAAAAAATAAAAAGTTATCTTATGCAGGGATTTAATGGATAATTTCACTTAAATTTGTTCACTTATAAGTTACATGGGGTGATATATGCCCAACTTAACAAAAAAAAAAAAAAAATGTTAACAGAGGGAAGGGAATAATTTGGAAGTGTTTGAAAATATGGTAACAGTTGGACTCTGTTGGAGGGGACTGGGAGTGTTTATATGCAGTTTTTCCAAAAAGATAATTGTGTTGGCCATGGAAAAGGTAAGAAAGAGGTGACATGAAGCAATAATTAATATAAAATTAGACATAGCCTGAAAAGCATCGATCGAAAATAAATTCCAGAAATTATTAAGTAGAAGTTAATTAATTTTAATCATGTTAATCGTTGCACATGTGCAATATGTCAAGAATCAATATTATTCCTTATTAGTCAAAGTAACTTTCCATACAATAATGCAAGTACAACCATTGAAAACATCGAAGAAGCTACTTGTGCACAAAAGTATACGAGAATGCGTACGTACGTAGTAACAACTAAATTATGTCCAACTTAATCAATGGAGCCGATGATGAAGAGGTGGTCCCGCCAATTAAAAAGCCATCATATAGCTCACAAATAATACTATGTGATAAGAGATCGTTGTCATCTGACCGTCCATTATAAGGTTAATGACGTAATGCTAGATTTTTTTTTTTTTTTTTTTTTTGGCGTCTTCCTGAATTAAGTTTGAGGTGCATGTATACCTCCTCATGTTGCAGTTTACAATATTTTAATTTCGACATCATTTATTGTAAAACAACTATTAATTATTGCTGGGTTTTATTTTCAATTATACTATTGGCCAAGATCAATGTACGTAGTGCCCTTATTTTTCAACTTCAGACCCATATAACACGGACCAGGACAACATGTGAATTACCTACCATTGGTTACCGGTGAGCTTGGAATCAGAAAGCCTTCAATGCTACTATATATATATATATATATATATATATATATATATATATAAACCAAACATAGTTGTTTGATACTCAATTAATTTCTGAAATAGATGTATTATTCATGTCAATTAAAAAAATAAAAAGAAAGAAAGAATGGACAAAATGTAAAAAGTGTGAACAAAGTTTATGATTTTAAAGAAAATTTATTGGTTTATTAACTTGACATGTGTTTAAATGCATGTGATAATTATATTTATTTTGAACGCATTTCAATTTAATGGAAGAGTAATGATACACTTACTCTCAATTCTTTACACTTTTTTTTTTTTTAATGTGTTGCTTTTAAAATCATCATTAATTGAATTAAAACTCAATAAAGATCCATCGCATATTCAATTGTTGTTTTAAAAGTCACCTATAGATGTGAGAGCAATTGTGTTAAAAAGTAGGAGTGAGCATTCTCAGCAGCTACCCGATCATTTTCCATAAGTTTAAGGATCCAAATTACTTTTTGCTTCTTTATTCAAATGCGCGCATTCTACAATAGCTTCTCTTTATAGTTCACTATAACATTAAAATATTATTTATTTTCCTTTTATTTTTTTTTTATATTCTTTTATTTTGTGTTGAAAAGTGTGAGAGGAGAGAGAATGTCATTTTATGATTATAATAAACCATGTGGATTGGTACAGTTGAACCCAATACATTGGGTTCAACTGTAGCAATTCTAATGTATATGGAAGATATAGGGAAGTTGTTGTAGGTGAGTTTTTGTAATTTTTTTGAAATTTTTCCTATGTGTAGGAAATGGAAGCAGCTTTAGGGTAGCTGCTGAGAATGCTCCTTGTAGCATTATATTTCTAACACATAGCTCAATCGGCTGGAAATCACACCCGATCATGAAGCAGAAGTTACTAGTTCGAATCTATATATTCTCGTCTTGTGCAGATATGTAAAAAAAAAATTTAGCATTATTCTTAATATAATAAAAAGAAATGCTATTTAGAATTATTCTTGCATTCTCTCAATATTATCAGCCGATCAGTTGGCATATATCCTCTATGCACCATTAGTATTTTTTAAAAAAAATAACTGAAAATACTGAGAGAATACCCTTCTAGAATACATAATAGGAGAAAATTCTCATCTCAGTTTTCTAGAAAGTATGATGCAAGCGTACAGAAAAAGTTATATGTTGGCACCCAGGGGAGAATTCCAAGAGAAAATTTAAGTGTGAAAGACGAAGGCATGAGGAAGTTTCTGTTACTTGAAAACCAAGTTGAGACCTTGTGAGAGATTTGACAAAGAAAAAACAAACACAGACACAAACAAGAACTAGAGAGAGAGGAAAACAAAGGATGTAAGGCATTAAAGATGCCGTGGGTTAAGGAAGTCAGAGATGGGGACTAATATTAAATTATCAAACAAGAGGTGTTATTTATTCAAATAAACAAATAAATAAAAGGCAGTATATAAAATTAATTTCCCAAGTAGAAAATTTTTTTAAAAAAAAAGTATATTAATTAGTCACGTTGCTTCACGCATTCATCAACTCTAGAAGATTATATATATATTATATATATATATTTTATATATTTTGTAACAAATTGGCCAATTGGCTCTTTCCATCCCTCTCCTATCAGAAAGGGACGTAGAAAACAATAACTTACCTAGTCAACACTCAAGTATTTCCCCATCAAGGGCTACCGTCATTCAAGCCATGAAATGTCAAAATGTGGAACCCCACCAAAACTCTCAAGAATTTTAGTTGGATATAAATTTTTTTGACAAATTAAATTGTAGGAATTTTTCTAACCCAATTTCTAAAAAAATGTTGTATTTTTTTATAATTATTAATGTACGTATTAAGAAAGAATGTGAGAAGTACATGCTATATATATATATATATATATATATATATATATATATGAATTTCTCACATGTTAAAGGACATACATACATGACAATATTAGAGACTTAATAGCAAGAATTTTCCTACAACCTAATTTTTGGAAAAATTTCGTCTATTTTAGTTTCAACCCTAATTACTAATTATAAGTTCGTTTGCTTTTTTTTAGGTAATGTTATCAAGAATGAAATAACCATAAATTAGTATTAGTCCGTGTTATTACTAAGAGTAACATTATTTAGTAAACTGATATACGATTATTATACAACTGAGATGACGTTGCATTGAAAATCAGCTCTTTATCTACAGAGTAACGCTTCAATAGCTAATTTTTACTGTCATATAATTAAGTTAAATCACTATCATGAAGAAAAATATACTATTCTAAACATTTTTAGAGGGGTAAAATGTTCTATAGCTCACCCCTCATGAAACTGCCTAGCTATACCCTATTTCAATGTCACTTTTAACAACTCTACAATAAATTAATTGGAATAAGTGAATGGAATATATGGACTTTTGTATTGGGAATTTTTTTTAAGAACTATGAGTACAAGAATTTGATGTGTACGTTAATTAATGACATATATATTATTAGATCAAGGAAAGAGCTAGCAATGACATTGAAATAGGACTTAGCTAGCTAGGCAGTTTCGTGAGGGGTGAGCTATAGCACATTTGACCCCTTAAAAAATGTTTAGAATAGTATCTCTTCGTGATTAATTAAATTAAAAATAAAAAAAGAGTTATTTGACTTTTTCTTAATAATTAACAAATGTAAATTTAAAGATACGGTAAGTTGGGAGAGCAAAGTGGCATTTGGATGAAGGAAAAAACAAAGCCGAATAATAATTAGTTGATCTAGCTAGAATAAATATGCCATTAACAAATTAATATATACTTAATTAAGTAGATTGATTACAATGCGCTGTACCTTAATCGAAAGGACCATGTGAACAAGATCAAAGGGCTGACTCTTTTAATGAAGTGGGAGTTTTTTATTTTATTTTTAGTACATAAGAGTATTTTTATTTTGGTTTGGATCCTTGGAACAGATTATTGGAGAATATTAAGGATTTCTTGCAATTATTTGTCTGAATTGGGTCGGGTTTATAAGGCCTATGATCTACTCAAAATAGGTAGGTCTTGCAACCCATCGAACGGGCAAGATTGTACGAAATTCTTATCTATTATTTCGTTTAGGGAAAAGTAGTCTATATAGTTTACCAAATTTATAATTGGCTACTTGTGGTATCAAAATGAATTCAAAGGTCCCTAAGGTTTGTCACAAAAATAATTTACTTTCTACAGTCAAATTCCGTTCACTGTTTCAATAGATTCATTTTGTGTGACACTTAATTAAATAGGATGCGTGTTACCATTTTATTGCCTCTAACGTTTCACGCTATCAGAATCTGTTAAGACAATAGACGAAATTTGGTTGTAGGGACCTTTTTTTTTTTGCGCAAACCTCACGATCTTTTGATTTCATTTTGATACTACAATGAGCTAATTACAAATCTGCAAGTAAATCACATCGACTAACTTTGCATTTTTCCCTTTCGTTTATAACAATACTGTTATAGGGCCAAATATTATATTAAGAGAGGCCATTGTTTAACCAAAGTTTATAAAATAATTTTCTACCAACCGAACTTTATGATCTAATGATTAAGGATAAAGGTTTCATAAAAGGACTAGAGCCATACTTTTTCCCTTTTCCCGACCTCTTTTTGATCTACTACTGCAGGCCATTTGGATTTAGGTTTATTTTCACTACATGGTATTAAATATTTAGAAAATTGAAGAAGTATATGAACTTTTATTTTATAAAGTATGTTTATTTAGGGAGCGTCCCAAACAAATATTATCAAAAAAAAAAAAAAAAAAAATTGAAATACCCAAAAATAAAAATAATCTTTTTTTTTTTTTTTTTTTAAATCCTAGCCAATAATAGCAGGAAACTGAGAAAAAAACACACACATACACATTCACTTGCCAAATGAAACAAAAATTGGGGAGATGTGAAATCTGATGGTGATTTTAAAAACATATCATAGTTGGAAGGAAACTAAAAAAACACTAAAAAAACACCTAACATTTTCCTTATTTTATTGTAATTATAGAAAACTACATGTTTTAAATTTAATAATTCTTTTTGTCAGCATTGTTATGTCACGTAGATAACTATCCAAATGACATACGTCACATTATGAGTTAAAATTACCGCGTCGGCCTTTTTTTCTATGCATTAAACTAATAGAATTATTTATCGATCTTCTAGATTTATTACAAACTTTACTACTAAGTAATTAATTAAAGCAGCTTGGTATATATATATATTATTCAAAGACCACAATTGATGTTTATCCGAAAACCATTGACGTTGCTTTCAGATCGCCATAGCCATAGGCCTATAGTTTCGGGAGATTATTTCACATTTTTTTGCACGTCCGGAAATAAACAAATACCAAACCTACAAGATGGCCCATTGTTAAAGGACCACCCCTTCTTTCAAGACCTTCCCCAGCTTCTTTCTTCCCCCTCCATCTCTCTCTCTCTCTCTCTCTCTCTCTTCGGCAGCCAATTTGTTGGTCCTAAAAATATCAACAGCAGCAGCACTCAACGGTACTCTAGAGCTTAGTCATGGACAGTCGGTTCATCAACAGCCAACGACCCTTTACGGGTACTGATCAGCAAGAAGAGAATGATGGCAACCCAGAAAACGGCGCTGAATCGCTGCCGTCTTCCATCTTCAACGACATGAAGATCAACTCCGTTTCGTCCCCGAGAAAAAGGTGGGTAATTTTACGTCTCACGCTTCACATGCATAATTCTTCTCACTCTGTATAAAAATGGAAAATTCGGTATATTTGGTCTGACAGAGGATTTGTTACAGTAGGCGCGCGATACAGAAAAGAGTGGTGTCAGTGCCAATCAAGGACGTGGAAGGGTCCCGCCTCAAGGGGGAGAGCAATACTCCACCGTCGGATTCGTGGGCGTGGCGGAAGTACGGTCAGAAACCCATCAAAGGATCTCCGTATCCCAGGTAACGAATTGAAACCAGTCAGATTTTTTTTTACGCTGTAATGCGGCGTAGGCTCTTGTGGTGGGATTGTGTATTCAGACGGTGTACGCGTGTGATTGGTTTGGCAGGGGTTACTATCGCTGCAGTAGCTCCAAGGGCTGCCCGGCGAGGAAACAAGTAGAGAGGAGCCGTGTGGACCCCACAATGCTAGTGGTCACCTACTCGTGCGAGCACAACCATCCCTGGCCGGCTTCTAGAAACCACCACAACAACCATAACCAATCGACGACGCCCAAACCCGAGAAGCCCGAACCGGTTACGGACAAGCTGCTCGACCAGGAAACGACGTCGTCGACGGTGCTCGCGGATCTGGGCGACGAGTCGTTGATGTTGAGCGACGAGTTCGGGTGGTTCAGCGACATGGAAACTACGTCGTCCACGGTGCTGGAGAGCCCGATTTTCGCGGACAGCAGCGTGGGGGTCGACGCTGACGTGGCGATGTTCTTCCCGATGAGGGAGGAGGACGAGTCCTTGTACGCCGATCTGGGCGAGTTGCCGGAGTGCTCCGTTGTGTTCCGAGGCGTGGGACCAGGAGTCGAGATCTACTGACACGTGTATCCGGGCCCACACTATCCCCCAATCTCTCCCCGTTTGTCAACTATGTGCGTATCGTGCGCCATGGCCCATAAGATACCAATTCTTTTCTCTTTTTTCTTTTTTTTTTTTTAACATTTTTTAATAGTATTTTTCTTTTTTCTTTTTTTCTTTTTCCTTGAATTCAGCGTCGTAAATGAATAAAAAAAAAAGTCTAGTTTGGTTGGCTCCGTCCCTATTCATTCTTGTATTTTGCATCATGGCCATTGGCCGCTCGTCTCCAATAGCTGGCCGCTAACAGTTTCCGTATAGATATTTAATTGGGACCCACCAATCATGATCCATCCAATTGAACAAGTCCACGACAGTGACATCCATTGTGGGACTTCCTCTTTTATTAATGAAAACGGCCACATTTCCTAAAGAAACACATAGTAAATTTGATGTTTTCTATGATAATTAACTAATTAAGACGAAATACTTAATTTTTACTGCCATATAATTTTAATTATATAACATTTATTATTATTATTAGTAAAATATTAGTGAACAGCTCACAAACAGGAGGAGACTTGAGTGTGCATTTTCAAAAAAAAAAAAAAAAAAAGGAGGAGACTTGAGTTGTTTGAATGGTTGCAATTGCAAAATTGAATTGTGTGGCAGGCCAAACCTAAAAGTCAAACAAAATGGTTTAATTTGACTTTTAGGTGCCATGGATTGGCTGGACATTGCATTGCCTCCATAATTTGGTGGTTAATAGAAAACAGCTCAAATTATGTCATGTTTGCACATGATTTAGATAAACCTGTTTAGCTAAGAGCAGATGATGTATTAAATTGGGGGAGTGGTTGAGGGAGTATAAATTATATTATATAGTTCGATGCCCCCAAAATTGTTTAAATATATATATGTTTGTTTTGTTTCATAGTGACAAGGAGTAAGCCAAAGCAAGATTAAATTCTATATATTAAATGTTTCTTCAAAAACAAATATTTTAAAAAATATATATTATATATTAAATGTTTCTTCAATATCGTCACCCAAGATTTGTTGCGCTTCCTATGATCTTCTTATATCCGTCTTGGCTTGGGCCTTGGCATAGAAATACATGAGTTAGAAAACAAATGCCAGCTTAATTATAAGGGCTTAACGCTAATTAAGGGCATTTAAAGTGACCTAATACTAAAATACAATTTTAGCTACCTTTCTTAAAATACCCCCTCCATTAAACTCTTCTATGCTACAGGTTTTTTTTTTTTTTTTAGCATTTTGTCACTGTTGCTCCCCGTGCCAAGTATTATGGACTAAAAAAATAGAAAAAGATATACCATTTTTAATTAAAAAAAAAAAATGCTTTTGGACATAAATTTCTTACAAACGGGATGGTAGGGTTCTTATAACTCGACTTCTAAAAGTGACATGTATTATTTAAACGTGTGAGAAGCATATGTTTTATTATTAATGCTATTGAAAAAAAAAAAAAAAAAAATTATGTTAGAAGTACATACAGATATATGTCACTTTCTTAGAGGCGGGGTTATAGGAACTACCTAGTTTGTAGAAAATTGATGTCATTTTTTTAAAGGAAAGATACAGACAACTATTTCAATTAGGGAAAAAATGCTACAATGGTCCTGAGTAATGGACTTTTATCTAATCGCTCTCCAAAGTTCAAAAGTTATCAATTTATTCTTCAAGGTTAAAACGGTTAGATCTTTTTGTCCACCTTTCGTTAAATTTTTAATGGTACTGGCCCAATCTAGAAGATGACACTAGTTAAATTTTTATTGGATACGACGCAATACCAACAGAAGGTAGAAAAGGAATCTATTTGATAGCGGTTCTAACCTTGTGAAATAAATTGATAATTTTTAAACCTTAAAAGACAATTTGATAAAGGTTCATTCATGAATAAACAAATAGAGTATTTCTCCCTCTCAATTTTTATTGAGGATATTAACAATTAATTTTTTTGCTGAGAGATTGCAAATGTGAAGGGACACTATTCATGAATATTTCTTGACACCTTTGAATGGGACAATGGTTACCTCATTCGGAATGGGCTCACTTTTGTGGATTTTAAGGACAATTTGAAAAGATACCTCAAGAACTATTGGTTCAAGAATTTCTTCCTAAAATAAGCTATATGTTTCGGACCGTGATACAGCGCACGCCAGCTAAAATTTTTTTTTTTCTTTTTAATTAGAAAAAAAAATAAAAAAAAATACACTGGCGTGCGTGCTGTTTTACTTCACCCGTATGTTTCTCCTTAAATAAGATGTAACTCTCACAAAGTGAAATAAATAAAGAGAGAAAAAAATCGTCATTCTCTAGCCTAGCTAATTAGAGATTTCTTTCTTTCATATGTTCTAATTTTGTAAGCTTTCTCTAATTTAATCTATAAAATTTTCATGTGTCTCTTAAGCGTGTGTGAAACACATACTTCTTTTAATAGCAAAAAAATAGTTGGGAGAAATTCTATTAAAAATGCATGTACTCATCACATGCAGTTAAAAGAAGCATGTATATATTTCTCACATGCTAAGGCAGACATGACAATTTTGACTCTTGGGAAAACCTAATTACGACCATTTTTATAATAAATGCAACCATTACTTACAATTGTCTTTAAAAACTCTTTTTATTTAAGAAACAATAAAAATCCAACTTTTAGCTTCTAGCCGAACGTTTGATGGAGGACTACCGAACGTTAGACCTTAACCCTAGTGCAAATGTTCAAGACTAGACCACACCTAAACGTTAGATCCATAACCCTAGAACCGTTAGGTAAAAATACACCGAATGTTCGAGCATAATACCGAACGTTCGATGACAATTTGAAAATCAATTTTAACCAATTCTCTACGTTGTCCAGCATGCAACCCACCCCACGCCTATAAATACCACCCCACTTCTGCCCTTTAGCCTCCACTCATCACTCTCACACCCCCCTCAACCCTAAACATAGAAAGAGAAGTGATTTATTGAGAAAAAAAAGGAGGAGATTTGAAGTGAGTTGTCATCTTCAAAGGTAAACTCCTCTAAGCCAAGTTTTGCTTTTATATTATGATGTGATTTTTCCTGTTTGTTATAAATACCATAATGAGTTATGAAATTATCCTTCTTAAAGAGCAAAGGTTTTCAAATGTTTTAAACACTATTTCTTTTCCTATGTTTTTGCTAATGTTTTTAGTATCACTCTTGTTGTTATAATTGTGGTTTTAAATTATTACTATTTATGTCCCTTAGTCAAAGTCTTCTGTTGTAGTCTCTCTTCGGAGATGATAAGATCCTTGAGTATTATTCCAAGAAGAATAAGACTGGGAGGCAAACCATAGAGTCAATTACCAGTCAATTGATTTCATTGAAGCGTTACAAAAAAGGCATGATAACCTTGCCCTGTAGATGGCAAAAACTGAGGCAAGCAAATCAAGGGCTGACCTTACTTTGTAGATGGCACAAGCAGCGGTAAGCAAAGTAAGGACATAGATAAATGGTACAAGATGTTATGAAAATGACAAAGATGAGCATGAGCATGCATGACATAATGATTTATGAGAATGATGATCTATTTTATGAGGGATTTTGCTAGGCGTAATAGTATGCATATGTGACGGGATATGTAACCAAGCATATGGATATTGTTACGAATGGTTTTGCATATAATGATTTACATTTTGGTTTTATGCTAGATGTAATAATATGCACATATGGTGGGAGATGTAACTGAGCATATATATAATGTTACAGCTAGAATGCACAAGATGACTTTCATATATGTTTTATTACCTAGTTGTACTTGTAGCATGTGTTCGTCCGTAAAATCGAATACACAACTATGGGTATAGCTAAGCTATATAATATATAAGTACGTATGATTTAGACGGGCTTGTATGTGTATGTTCTGAGTGGAAGATTTGAGCTTACATGTATATTCACAACTAGATAGTATGTTTTCAAATCACTCCCAAGATTATGGTGTTTACTTTATCGGCTATGGCTATGTAGACATTATTGTAAACTTGTGTAGTTGTGAGAGGTTGGCTCAATGGAAAAGTTAGTAGTTTTTATACTTACAGAGACTGTGGACTCATACATCGGTTGTGTGCTTGCGACTTGCTTCGTGAACACGTAGATGATGTTGTTGATACAGGTATAGGAACAGTTGATGGAGATCTTGTAGCCATGTATTTGGGCTACTATGATGACAGAGGTCATGATGTGCTAAATGTCTTTTGGTCAAACTAATTATTAGTCCCCTTTTTGTATAGACATTACTTGTACATGTCTAAACAATTAATATTTTGTTTATGGCTTGTGTCGCCAGTGACACTTTTATATGTCAATTTTATTCACCTAT
>NC_081542.1:37956063-38004522 GCF_901000735.1 Corylus avellana
CAAGGTATTGTCTACAAGCTGTGTAAAGACTCCACTTATTAATATATGAAGTCCATTTTCAATCTAGATGCTCTGGTGATGCTATGATGTTTAACTTACATTTTGTAAAAATGTGTTTGTGGTTTCAAAAAGGAAAAAAGAAAAAAGAAAAGCTAGTTTCCAAAGCTCTCTTGAATAAAAGTAGTAATACCACGTGGAATATGAGAATATTCCATCCATCAACCTCGATATAAATTGGTTGGGTCATTACATTTACCATTAGATTAGCGTCCGCTCACCTAGTAATCCTTCACTCCCCTCACAAGCCATAGTTGTTGTTGTGGGATTGATCGGAATTTAGGGTTTTGGAACATAAGGTTGGCATCTATGACCATTTAGGATTTTTTTAACCAAGTGAACAACTTTCAAAGAGTTTTTCAAAAGAAATACCACTTCGGGAGTAGTCGGCCACCAAAAAATTCTTCTATAGAAGAAAAATATTATAACATGTTTAAGTACTCACAAAACTTTTGTAAACTCAAAGCAAAGCTTATAATCTCATGAGTGTTGGGTGAGAGTCGAGCACAAGTCAAGCAAAAATTGAGTAAAGGTCGAGCAAGGGTTTAGCAGGTCTTCATAGAGTGAAAGTTTGAACCACATTGTGAATATGACTCAACTCTAACTCAACTACTATCAATTACAACCCAAAATACCTATGTTTTGACACTAAAATTTGCAAACCAAAATTGATTGTCAACCAACATCGGTCAACCAATAGTCCTAGGTGTTGATGCGATTCAAATCTTGTGCACCAATTGGTTCATATGAGGATAATATCTAATAATTGACATCCACTAGTTTAACAGAAACGTCTGTTATGAAGAGTGATGCTATACTTCACACCTATTTTATTATACTCACTTAACATTGGTGACTTTGCATGAACAGAATGAAAGTAATTTTTTTTTTTTTTTGGTAAGTGGCCATTCATCCAATGCCACATTAGTCGCTGCGAAGCGGGCATAATAACATGAATAGATTTATTTATTTATTTTTTCATTCAAATTGGCAGGCTCTACCAATTGTAGCTATTCTAGCTATAGGTGGTATTTTGTTGCAAGCAGCATAGAAGAGACTTAGACGGTAAGAACTATATGCGTTCCCTCAAGTTCAATTGAGCCATAGCTTGACCCAGTTCCAATAGAATATCAGTAGAATCAAGACTAACACTAATCAATCTAATATGCAGAATCCATTGTGAAATTGGAACCCACACCCTAATGAGTGTAGCTTTTGAAAATTTCGTTAAGGCAATTAAACCACTATCATGAGTGATGCGAATGGCCATGATACTAAGAACGCCGGCGTGCATGATTGTTCACGGACGCCAAACTTTTTTTTTTTTTTTAATAATTATAATAATAAAATATTATATTTTATTATTTTAAAATATCAAATCACCCCGGCGTGCATCACGCCGAGCTTGATGTTTAACATCACCCGTAGATGCGAATAATAGATTTATTCTTTTGTAAATCAACAGCTATAGCAATATATATATATATATATATATATATACATGAGCATACCTCCAAAAAAAAATTGACTTGAATAATTAAGAATCCGTTTTGTAGCTTCCCATAATCATCTTCTCCTCCAAAAGATCACCAAAAATCTGCCAAACAAGTTACTTGATTTACCAAAAAAGACAAAAATATCCTAATTACAAAGTACCAAAATCTGATTCATGCCGAGTTTTTCGGTACATTAAGGACATCAATGTCCTTATTCCTAGAACCCAAAGCTTTTCCTTTTCAAAAAGGACACATCCTTCTCTTCCTTCGGTGTCCAGCTAGCCCAGCAGACATCGGCCGTTCTCATTTCTCACCCACAAAACCAAAAAGGTGTAAAACGAAAAAAAAAAGAAGACACGCAACAAATTTTTAGAGAGAGAAAGTAGAGAGAGAGAGATACAAAGCACGCAGATCTCTCTCTGCTTGTCTGAAGCGAAAGTAGTGTTGTTTGGATTGGAGGAATGGCTGGGTACAGAGCTGAGGACGACTATGATTACCTCTTCAAGGTGGTGCTGATCGGGGACTCCGGCGTGGGCAAGTCCAACTTGCTCTCCAGGTTCACTCGAAACGAGTTCAGCCTGGAATCCAAGTCCACCATCGGCGTTGAGTTCGCTACCCGGAGCTTGAATGTGGACGGCAAGGTTATCAAGGCCCAGATTTGGGACACCGCTGGCCAAGAAAGGTGTGATAATGGTTTTTATGATCTGGGTCTTTCTTATTTTTTTGGAGCTTTTGTTTGTCTGTTTGTTTGCTTGCTGAGAAAACTGAGGCGAAAGAAAGGAAAATCTCATGCCAAAACTGAAAATAACTATATCAAGGTTGGTTGAGTAAAGTAACGGATTTAGTTTCATTCATTATAGCTGAGATATGGTGGGTTAATTGGGATACAGAGACGGTTTTGCTTTTATTAGATCTCAGGGGATTCAAATAATTGAGTAAATTAAACTTAAGTAGTTCTTTGGTGGGGGATTTAATGTTGAAAATTTGACAAGCAGATTGATTTTGTTTTCCTAATAGTCACGCAGCATGGCGGATCAAACTTAGATTTATCGTTTGCAATAGTGGATCCTGATATTCTGCACCTATTTTGTATCAGAAACCTGAGAATGAATTCGAAATGAAGTGAAATGTTCGAGCTTGTAATGGGTTGGTTTGACTTTGCTTCCTATTGAAGTGGATTTTCTCTTTTATGCAGAAAAAAATAGGCTACTCTTTTCGAAATGATTGCACTCTTCAGACTGTGGTTTTCAATATTGTAATAAATGATATGTAGTCTGTTAGAACAGTTTTCAACACGGTGGATGCGCTTTCTTCGGGGTCTTCAATACATCGTCGTGCACTCCAAATCACTACAAAAAAGGCAATATTGTCAAGGGGGTCCCCGGGGAACCGGGGACACTCCGATGCCAAAGTCAGAAAATTCTTAAGAGAAATATGGTGCTTCAGCGCACAATAATTCAATACGCTCAATCATATGTGTGATTATATTTCAGGATTCAAGATGTTTTAGTACCTTGTGTAGGGGCCTATTTATAGGCTTGGGCTGTAGAAGTAGACTTGGACTGGATCTTCTTATTTGAATTAGTTTGAGAGTCCAGAGTTGAGATAGAACTCAACAGCTATCATGTAAAGATAAACCTTCAACAGATGTAGAGATAATCTTGAGTAGTCATCTTGTAGAGATAAGTAGGACGTCTTTATTCAAATATTATCCTAATTGGAATATAAGACTATTAAGTAATTAAATAGTCTTTGCTATTTAATTAATATCTTCATGGGCCTATCTTTGGCCATTGGGCCCAGAATTTGGTGGGCTTGTAGTGTGAATTTATTCCCAACATAGTCTATAATCTATTGAGATAGTCATGCAGAAAAAAAAAATACAGTATTATAATATCTTTTCTCTTGCTTCACAATCTTTTTTGTTTTTGTTTTCTTGCCTGTTTGTTTTGTTCAATTTGCCTTATGTTGTATATTGTTAGTAGTGTACATTGACTTTACTCGTCTTGTGTCTATTGATGTTACCTGTTATTTATTATGAACTTCTTTGTTTTCTTCTAGCCATATCAACTCTAAGCCTGGTGGTTGGTAGTTAATCATCTTAAAAACAATCAGGCAAGAAAACAAAAACAAAAAAGATTGTGAAGCAAGAGAAAAGATATTATAATACTGTAATTTTTTTTTTCTTCCTGACTATCTCAATAGATTATAGACTACATGTCATTCATCTTATGAATGCTTGTTTTGTAGACATGATCCTGATTTGCTATTTATATAAAATAAGAGATGATGGCTACGCTTATAGTATCTTAAAAATCTTCATGCATTTCAATGATTTTTTGTTAACATGTATCAGTGGAGTTTACTCCTGAAATACTCTATATCAAGTTCACACTGATTTTTGCTCCGCTCTCTCTCCCTCTCTCTCTCTCTCTCTCTTGCTAGAGGCACACACACATAAACATGTGTGTGTGCCTGCAGCCTCTTATGGTTGATGATTTTGATTAGTTTAGTTGCTTCATATCCATTAGTTTGGACTAAATCCTTTTTTTACTCTCGATTACTGTATCACACTATGTGTGGCCTTCTTAAACTGTATTAATACTTTTAATCTCATAACCTCTCATGACGTTTGCATGCATCACTGCTTTGTGGTCCTTAAATTTTGTTTAGGGATACAAGAATGAATGCATATCTTTTTCTTTTCCAGTGGAAAGTTGAATCTCCCATGTATTAACCCTCTCCTAGTGTTGGAAATGTACTTGATCAGATTAATTGTATCTTTTTGAAGCATTTCTTTTGAAGAAAAATGAAAAATTAGTCCATGTGGTTGCACAGAATTGCAATAAGCTTCCTAGGGTTTAAAAAGTGATTTAGAACTTCTCGTAGTAAGCATAAATGTCAAATAATTCCTTACGTTGATTTGCTGTTTAAAATCCTGACGGAAGTCGTTAGTATGCCACGTCATGCCCAATTAGAATTTTACACATCTCTTTTAATAAAAAATAAAAAAATAAAAAAGATGTGTCAAATATAAAAATAAAAGGACATGCTTTCTTTTTCTTTTTATATTTTTTGTTAGAGAAGATGTGTCAAATTCTGATTGGGATAACATGTCATACTGTTGATTTCCGTCAAGATTTTAAACGGCAAGTCAACATAGGGAGATATTTGTTATTTATGTGTACCACGGGAAATTTTATATAGCTTTTTAAATCTTAGGGAGCTATTGCAAATTAGTGCAACCATATGGGCTGATTTTGCATTTTTCCCTTTCTTTTATATAAAAAGCTATTTATGTGGCATTCAGCTTTGTATTTTAAGTTTTACCTCTTGTGAACCTAGCATTTTTAACAGTAGCTGCTTAGTTTAATCTCCATCTCTTTTTATTTTATTTTATTTTATATTCTGCTAAGCTATCTGATTTAATGTAATGTGAGCGTTACCTTGCCCTTGGTATTATTTTGTGTCTAGCATGTTTGAGTGAGATGCACTGCAATGCAACTTCAGTGTTATGTGTGATATCTTCTTAAATAAGTCACCAATACGAAGTGCACATGCAATGAATGTGTGAAAGTGAAACACATTAGTAAAGAGGTTGTGGCAGTTTTTTTTAGTGGTAATAACATCTGATAGTAGGGTTGTACAAGGGTAAAGCTTGTAATACATATTTGGTTTTATTTATAGAGTGGTGGTGACGGCAACATCACTTATCGGGGTTGTACTTGTGTAGTGATGGCTCATATATGGAGAGGTGGTGATCCGTGGATGGCAATCTAAGGCAGGATTCTTTCTCTTTTGAAATTCCATAAGTTGGTTAAAATTATTAGAATTAGCGTTATGTACCTTCCTTATATGTGTAAATATGAAGGGTTTTGTTACGATCCTAAGGGTTAAGGGTTTAATCAAATTAGTATCCAATAGTCCTAAGGCTTTTGGATTAATGGTTAGACCCTTAATAATTGGTATCAAAGCAAGCACTACATCACGGGTTTGAGTTACGGAGAAGGAGACCTATGAGCTAGATTAAGATGTCTTGATATTATATACGGGCATAGTGTTAAGTTATTGAATACTAATAGGTGAGTGGAACTGCCTAAAAGAGAAAGGGCTATTATTGGGTCAATGCCGATAGATTGGTCCGCTATAGGCGTTAGATTCGGAAATGTGGTGGAATGTTACGATCTTAAGGGTCTTAGAGCTTTTCGATCAATAGTTAGACACTTAATAGGTTTCTTTTGCATATATGCACCATTGGAAAGAAAGTTGAGCCAGCTTCAATTCTCCCTCTTTATAGAAGTATATGTTACATTTTTTTTATGCACATGCAGTTTTTATTTTTATTTTTATTTTTATAAATAAAGATGGTGGTATCCATGATCTTGAAAAGCTACATCAATTATAGTTGTTTAAAAATGAAATATTGGTGTTCTTATATTCTGTTTCAACAGAGTGATATTTTGGATAAAAATGTTATTTTTGCCTTTCGTCTGGTATACCATTGTTGGCAGTGATTGTGATAAATATTGGTCTTATGAAACTTGTCGTTGTTGACATTAACTTGTAGATAATTACCTATCTATGAATTTCTTATCAATTCTTGTGAATCCCTTAAAAAGTAATAGAAAATCATTGTACCTGATAAAACAAGAAAATGTATTCTATTACATGAGTGATTGTTGGAGTCAACTCAAACCTTTTTCCCTTGATTTAAAATATACTTTTAAGTCTTAGTGGATCTTTTAGGATCATGATAGTGATTTTAATTAAGCTAAAGTTCAAGCAAAATTACACCACCACCACCACCATGCACATCTTTAACTCCTCCATTGTCACTACTAGTCTTTCATTGTAGAGTTCTCTACATGTACTTTATTCACAAACAACATCAGTAAGCGAAGCATTTTACGTACTATTTTTGTGGCTTTCATTTAACTGTCATGTTTGCTCTTGAATCAACACAAATTCATTCACTGAGAGGGGCTAGTTGGATATCTAGTCATTGAGGATTGTTTAGAATTGATTCTTGATTTACTTAAATCTACTATCATTTATAGCTATATGAACAGTTAGTTCTGCTGTTCTTCAAATCAGGCTTAAGTTGGCATTTTTTCTCCTATCTTTTTGATCGCTTATGGCTTCTGGACTTAATTTTTTTGTAGCTTGTTGGTATCAGGCCTATTTGTTGTTGAAACATAGGTAAGTATCACCTGCGTATAATTAATTATCTGAGTTGAGACAGTGGCAGAGTGATGTAGTTAATGTATTAGAGTGGCAGAGTGATGCTTCTCAATTATATAATTTCAGGACTTTCCCATATTTTAGTACTTATTTGGCAGAGTGATAAATCACCACTTATCATAAAGCCTAAGTTGATAAAAAGGATAAATTTAATCATTTAATTAATATTCTAGCATTCTCCCTTATGTATGAGCGCAAAATCCCAACATTCCTAAAAGCCTAAGTTGATAAAAAGGATAAATTTAATTATTTAATTAATATTCTAGCATTCTCCCTCATGTATGGGCCCAAACTCCCAACATTCCTTCTCATGTGTGATATTTAATTGAAATGAGATGTGAATGACGGAGACAAGGTTCGAACTCAGGACCTTTACTCTAATATCATATTAAATCACTATTTGTCTTAAAAGTTTAAATTGATAGAAAAAAGTAAATTTAATTATTTAGTTAATATTCTAACATGTAAATCCTCTCACAATTTAATTAGTTAGCTGACACAACTGTCTATTGCGACATATTGTTACCAGGGATCCATTTATGTTTCTGCCAGTGCCATCACATTGACGCAGTTGTGTCAAGACCTCTAGAGATAGTTAACAGAGCTTCTCCAATTTGTCAAAAGAATTGACTGCGATGGAAACATGGTGAAATAAATCGAGTCAATTTCTTTATGGAATTGAATATGGTTGGTTATATCTAAGTTCAAAATGTAACTCTAGGAAGTGTGTCATGGAAATTAGGTCCCTAGAGCTGTTATCAGGATGATAGGGGAAGCTTTAGTTGATGATGATATGCTGGATGAGTAACTTCTCCAGTTAATTGGATATATAACAATTATATTCTTGTTTACAACATTGTTATTTGGATATAAGTAATGTTATTTAGTAGACTGTTATACGACTGTCATATAATTTGATGGTGCAATAGTGAAAATTAGCCCTTGGATTAGTATTTATAAAAAAGAAAAAAATTAAAGGCTGGTTTCACTGCCACATCACTCCAATTGTATGACAATTGTGTATAGTAGTCTACTAAATAGCATTACTCTTTGGATATTCCTTTGTTTTATCTGGATTTTGAGGTTTCTATGCATATTGCCTTTTGTATGCCCTATCCTTTCCATTGTCTGACCTTGCTTGTTGAGTTTTAGGTACCGGGCCATAACCAGTGCTTACTACAGAGGGGCTGTTGGTGCACTGCTTGTGTACGATGTCACAAGGCATTCCACTTTTGAAAATGTCGAAAGGTGGTTAAGGGAATTGAGGGATCACACCGATCCCAACATTGTGGTCATGCTCATTGGCAATAAATCAGATCTTCGTCACCTTGTGGCAGTCTCAACTGAGGATGGGAAATCCTTTGCTGAGAGGGAGTCCCTCTTCTTCATGGAAACGTCTGCCCTCGAAGCAACTAACGTGGATAACGCATTTTCCGAAGTTCTTACTCAGATCTACCGTATCGTTAGCAAGAAGGCCATGGAGACCGGAGACAATGCAGCCGCTTCAGCCGTTCCTTCCAAAGGAGAGAAAATTGATGTCAGTACAGATGTTTCAGCTGTGAAGAGAGCTGGCTGCTGTTCCACCTAGAGGTTTCAATCTGTGTGGGATGTGGCTGGTTTGTTTTGCTGCATCTTGTTTCTATGTACACTACGATTGTGTAAAAATTTTTCACAGATGCCTAAAGTAGGAGATAGGCCAGATCTGTTTCATTTTACTGTCAAATTTTTTCTTTGGTGATGACTGAAAGTTTTAGCTAAGTACTTGCTTAAGAGCTGGATATTACATCCATTCAATCTGGTGCTGACCTGGATGGGCTCGAATCTGCACCAAATATTTGTTTTTCAGACCCATTATTGTGAAAATTGCTTTATCCGGTCTCATATGACGTATAGTCTTAAACAAAATCAATCCCCCCACCAACTCTTCTTTTTGTTTTCCTGTCCCTCTCGCTCTCTCTGATTATGTGTAACAATCCTGTTACTGATTTAGGGATTTTGTATGGATTAAGGATGGATGATTAAACCAATGGTAGAATGATTTGTAAAACAGTGGAACTAGGACGTGGTGTAAATTTTTTATTTTTTATTTATTTTTTACGGTTTTCAATAAAAAATTGACATTTCTGGTTAAAATCAAATACAATGTAAATTAAAACACCGTATCTTTAATTCAAATCAGGGTTGTGGTTTAAATTGCCAACTATAGTTATGAGATTCACAATGAGCTAGCTAAATTTGGTTAGAAACTCATTTTTCTAGTTGATCTAGTAACTTTTTGAAAGTACCCAACATTAGACTCTCTTAAGGTTTCGTTTGGAATTGTAATTTTAAAATGTACAATTTTAAAATAGAAAAAAATGTGATTTTAAAAAATACAATTAAGTGTTGAGTAAAATTACTGTTTGGCCTTTAAAATTGCAATATAGCTTTTAAAATCAAGTGTTTTTAAAAAATGCACCCCATTGCTCGTGATTTGAAAATATATTTTTTTACGTTTCAAATCACAATTTATTTTTTTTATTTTTTTTAAACGCACTACCAAACTGTAACGCCCCCCTCCAATGACATAGTATTGTCCACTTTTGACTTATCCGAACCAAACTTCCCAAGAGGTCACCTATCCTAATACTAATATTGCATAAACACGTTTAACTGTAGAGTTCTGATAGGTTAATGGCCATCACGGCTTTAAAACGCGTTGTTGTCAAGAATTATATGAATATATGTATAAGCACATTCCTATCCCCAGGCGATGTGGGATGCGAGAATAATTTGTGATGACCTGCTTAAATACACAAGACTATCTTTTTTTTTTTTTTTTTTTTAACATATCATGGAAGAAGCGAATTATCATAGTGGCATGATAATACCGCAGTATGCCATGAACCCATACATTAACCGGATGGACATTATAAATAAGTCTCACAGTGGTACATGCATCATACTTAGCAATTATTAGAGTCTATAACTTTGTAGCGGAAACTAATTAACACTAGACATAATATAACACTATCAGAGCTGACATATACATATAGGTGAACCAAATTTACATACAAAAGTGTTACTGGCGACACAAGCCATATACAAAATATTAACTGTTTAGAAATGTACAACTAATGTCTATACAAAAAAGGGACTAATAATTAGTATGACCAAAAGACATCTGACACATCATGACCTCAGTCATTATAGTAGCCCAAATACATGGCTACAAGATCTCCATCAATTGTTCATATACCTGTATCAACAACGTCATCTACGTGTTTGCGAAGCAAGTCGCAAGCACGTAACCGATGTATGAGTCCACAGTCTCTGTAAGTATAAAAACTACTAACTTTTCCATTGAGCCAACCTCTCACAACTACACAAGTTTACAATAACGTCCACACTGCCATAGCCGATAAAGTAAACACCAAAATCTTGGGAGTGATTTGAAAACATACTATTTAGTTGTGAATATACATGTAAGCTTGGATCTTCCACTCAGAACATACACATACAAGCCCGTCTAAATCATACGTACTTATATATTATATAACTTAGCTATACCCATAGATGTGTATTCGATTTTACGGACGAACACATGCTACAAGTACAACTAGGTAATAAAACATATATGAAAGTCATCCTGTGCATTCTAGCTGTAACATTATATATATGCTCAGTTACATCTCCCACCACATGTGCATATTATTACATCTAGCATAAAACCAAAATGTAAATCATCATATGCAAAACCATTCGTAACAATATCCATATGCTCGGTTACAAAGCCCGTCACATATGCATACTATTACGCCTAGCAAAATCCCTCATAAAATAGATCATCATTCTCATAAATCCTTATGCCATGCATGCTCATGTTCATTGTTGTCATTTTCATAACATCTTGTACCATTTATCTATGTCCTTACTTTGCTTACCGTTACTTGTGCCATCTACAAAGTAAGGTCAGCCCTTGATTTGCTTGCCTCAGTTTTGGCCATCTACAAAGCAAGGTTATCATGCCTTTTTTGTAACGCCCCAATGAAATCAATTGACTGGTAATTGACTTTATGGTTCGCCTCTCAGTCTTATTCTTCTTGGAACAATACTCAAGGATCTTATCATCTCCGAAGAGAGAGACTACAATAGAAGACTTTGACTAAGTGACATAAATAGTAATAATTTAAAACCACAATTATAACAACAAGAGTGATACTGAAAACATCAGCAAAAACATAGGAAAACAAATAGTGTTTAAAACATTTGAAAACCTTTGCTCTTTAAGAAGGATAATTTCATAACTCATTATGGTATTTATAACAAACAGGAAAAATCACATCATAATATAAAAGCAAAACTTGGCTTAGAGGAGTTTACCTTTGAAGATGACAACTCCCTTCAAATCTCCTCCTTTTGTTTTTCTCTCAATAACACTTCTCTTTCTATGTTTAGGGTTGAGGGGGGTGTGAGAGTGATGAGTGGAGGCTAAAGGGCAAAAGTAGGGTGGTATTTATAGGGGTGGGGTGGGTTGCAAGCTGGACAAGGTAGAGAATTGGTTAAAATTGATTTTCAAATTGTCATCGAACGTTCGGTATTATGCTCGAATGTTCGGTGTATTTTTACCCAACGGTTCTAGGGTTGCGGATCTAATGTTCAGTGTGGTCTAGCCTCGAATGTTCGCACTAGGGTTAAGGTCTAACGATCGGTGGTCCCCCATCAAACGTTCGACCATAAGCTAAAAGTTGGATTTTAGTTGTTTCTTAAATAAAAAGGGTTTTTAAAGACAATTGTAAGTAATGGTTGCATTTATTATAAAAATGTTTTAATAAAAATGGTCGTAATTAGGTTTTCCCAAGAGTCAAAATTGTCATGTGTGCCTTAGCATGTGAGAAATATATACATGCTTCTTTTAACTGCATGTGATGAGTACATGCATTTTTAATAGAATTTCTCCCAACTATTTTTTTGCTGTTAAAAGAAGTATGTGTTTCACACACGCTTAAGAGACACATAAAAATTTTATAGACTAAATTAGAGAAAGCTTACAAAATTAGAACGTACATATGAAAGAAATAAATCTCTAATTAGCTAGGCTAGAGAATGACGATTATTTTCTCTCTTTATTTATTTCACTTTGTGAGAGTTACATCTTATTTAAGGAGAAACATACAGCTTATTTTAGGAGGAAATTCTTGAACCAATAGTAAGAGTTCTTGAGGTATCTTTTCAAATTGTCCTTAAAATCCACAAAAGTGAGGCCATTCCGAATGAGGTAACCATTGTCCCATTCAAAGGTGTCAAGAAATGTTCATGAATAGTGTCCCTTCGCATTTGCGATCTCTCAGCAAAAAATTTAATCGTTAATATCCTCAATAAAAATTGAGAGGGAGAAATACTCTATTTGTTTATTCATGAATGAACCTTTATCAAATTGCCTTTTAAGGTTTAAAAATGATCAATTTATTTCACAAGGTTAGAACCATTATCAAATAGATTCCTTTTCTACCTTCAGTTGATATTACGTCGTATCCAATAAAAATTTAACAAGTGTCATCTTCTAGATTGGGGCAATACCATTAAAAATTTAATGAAAGGTTGACAAAAAGATCTAACTGTTTTAACCTTGAAGAATAAAGTGATAACTTCTTAACTTTGGAGAGCGATTAGATAAAAGTCCATAACTCAGGACCACTGTAGCATTTTTTTTCCCTAATTGAAATAGTTGCCTATATCTTTCCTTTAAAAAATGACATCAATTTTCTACAAACTAGGTAGTTCCTATAACCCCACTTCTAAAAAAGTGACATAAATCTCTATGTACTTCAAACATGAATTTTTTTTAATAGCATTAATAATAAAACATGTGCTTCTTACATGTTTAAATGATACATGTCACTTTTAGAAGTCGGGTTATAAGAACCCTATTATATCGTTTGTAAGAAATTTATGTCCAAAAGTTTTTATTTTTATTTTTTTTAATTAAAAATGGTATATCTTTTTCTATTTTTTAGTACATAATACTTGGCGCGGTGAGCAACAGTAACAAAATGAAAAAAAAAAAAAAAAAAAACTGTAGCATATATAGAAGAGTTTAATGGAGAGGGTATTTTAAGAAAGGTAGCTAAAATTGTATTTTAGTATTAGGTCACTTTAAATGCCTGTAATTAGCGTTAAGCCCTTATGATTAAGCTGGCATTTGTTTTCTAATTCATGTATTTCTATGCCAAGGCCCAAGCCAAGACGGATATAAGAAGATCATAGGAAGCGCAACAAATCTTGGGTGACGTTATTGAAGAAACATTAAATATATAATATATATTTTTTAAAATATTTTTTTTTGAAGAAACATTTAATATATAGAATTTAATCTTGCTTTGGCTTACTCCTTGTCACTATGAAACAAAACAAACATATGTATATTTAAACAATTTTGGGGGCATCGAACTATATAATATAATTTATCCTCCTTCAACCACTCCCCCAATTTAATACATCATCTGCTCTTAGCTAAACAGGTTTATCTAAATCATGTGCAAACATGACATAATTTGAGCTGTTTTCTATTAACCACCAAATTATGGAGGCAATGCAATGTCCAGCCAATCCATGGCACCTAAAAGTCAAATTAAACCATTTTGTTTGACTTTTAGGTTTGGCCTGCCAGACAATTCAATTTTGCAATTGCAACCATTCAAACAACTGAAGTCTCCTCCTGTTTGTGAGCTGTTCACTAATATTTTACTAATAATAATAATAATAAATGTTATATAATTAAAATTATATGGCAGTAAAAATTAAGTATTTCGTCTTAATTAGTTTTTATTTTATTTTTTATTTTATAAGTGTCTTAATTAGTTAATTATCATAGAAAACATCAAATTTACTATGTGTTTCTTTAGGAAATGTGGCCGTTTTCATTAATAAAAGAGGAAGTCCCACAATGGATGTCACTGTCGTGGACTTGTTCAATTGGATGGATCATGATTGGTGGGTCCCAATTAAATATCTATACGGAAACTGTTAGCGGCCAGCTATTGGAGACGAGCGGCCAATGGCCATGATGCAAAATACAAGAATGAATAGGGACGGAGCCAACCAAACTAGACTTTTTTTTTTATTCATTTACGACGCTGAATTCAAGGAAAAAGAAAAAAAGAAAAAAGAAAAATACTATTAAAAAATGTTAAAAAAAAAAAAAGAAAAAAGAGAAAAGAATTGGTATCTTATGGGCCATGGCGCACGATACGCACATAGTTGACAAACGGGGAGAGATTGGGGGATAGTGTGGGCCCGGATACACGTGTCAGTAGATCTCGACTCCTGGTCCCACTCCTCGGAACACAACGGAGCACTCCGGCAACTCGCCCAGATCGGCGTACAAGGACTCGTCCTCCTCCCTCATCGGGAAGAACATCGCCACGTCAGCGTCGACCCCCACGCTGCTGTCCGCGAAAATCGGGCTCTCCAGCACCGTGGATGACGTAGTTTCCATGTCGCTGAACCACCCGAACTCGTCGCTCAACATCAACGACTCGTCGCCCAGATCCGCGAGCACCGTCGACGACGTCGTTTCCTGGTCGAGCAGCTTGTCCGTAACCGGTTCGGGCTTCTCGGGTTTGGGCGTCGTCGATTGGTTATGGTTGTTGTGGTGGTTTCTAGAAGCCGGCCAGGGATGGTTGTGCTCGCACGAGTAGGTGACCACTAGCATTGTGGGGTCCACACGGCTCCTCTCTACTTGTTTCCTCGCCGGGCAGCCCTTGGAGCTACTGCAGCGATAGTAACCCCTGCCAAACCAATCACACGCGTACACCGTCTGATTACACAATCCCACCACAAGAGCCTACGCCGCATTACAGCGTAAAAAAAAATCTGACTGGTTTCAATTCGTTACCTGGGATACGGAGATCCTTTGATGGGTTTCTGACCGTACTTCCGCCACGCCCACGAATCCGACGGTGGAGTATTGCTCTCCCCCTTGAGGCGGGACCCTTCCACGTCCTTGATTGGCACTGACACCACTTTTTTCTGTATCGCGCGCCTACTGTAACAAATCCTCTGTCAGACCAAATATACCGAATTTTCCATTTTTATACAGAGTGAGAAGAATTATGCATGTGAAGCGTGAGACGTAAAATTACCCACCTTTTTCTCGGGGACGAAACGGAGTTGATCTTCATGTCGTTGAAGATGGAAGACGGCGGCGATTCAGCGCCGTTTTCTGGGTTGCCATCATTCTCTTCTTGCTGATCAGTACCCGTAAAGGGTCGTTGGCTGTTGATGAACCGAGTGTCCATGACTAAGCTCTAGAGTACCGTTGAGTGCTGCTGCTGTTGATATTTTTAGGACCAACAAATTGGCTGCCGAAGAGAGAGAGAGAGAGAGAGAGAGATGGAGGGGGAAGAAAGAAGCTGGGGAAGGTCTTGAAAGAAGGGGTGGTCCTTTAACAATGGGCCATCTTGTAGGTTTGGTATTTGTTTATTTCCGGACGTGCAAAAAAATGTGAAATAATCTCCCGAAACTATAGGCCTATGGCTATGGCGATCTGAAAGCAACGTCAATGGTTTTCGGATAAACATCAATTGTGGTCTTTGAATAATATATATATATACCAAGCTGCTTTAATTAATTACTTAGTAGTAAAGTTTGTAATAAATCTAGAAGATCGATAAATAATTCTATTAGTTTAATGCATAGAAAAAAAGGCCGACGCGGTAATTTTAACTCATAATGTGACGTATGTCATTTGGATAGTTATCTACGTGACATAACAATGCTTACAAAAAGAATTATTAAATTTAAAACATGTAGTTTTTTATAATTACAATAAAATAAGGGAAATATTAGGTGTTTTTTTAATGTTTTTTTGGTTTTCTTCCAACTATGATATAATTTTTAAAATCACCATCAGATTTCACTTCTCCCCAATTTTTGTTTCATTTGGCAAGCGAATGTGTATTTGTGTGTTTTTTTCTCAGTTTCCTGCTATTATTAGCTAGGATTAAAAAAAAAAAAAAAAAAAGATTATTTTTATTTTTGGGTATTTCAATTTTTTTTTTTTTTGATAATATTTGTTTTGGACGCTCTCTAAATAAACAAACTTTATAAAATAAAAGTTCATATACTTCTTCAATTTTCTAAATATTTAATACCATGTAGTGAAAATAAACCTAAATCCAAATGGCCTGCAGTAGTAGATCAAAAAGAGGTCGGGAAAAGGGAAAAAGTATGGCTCTAGTCCTTTTATGAAACCTTTATCCTTAATCATTAGATCATAAAGTTCGGTTGGTAGAAAATTATTTTATAAACTTTGGTTAAACAATGGCCTCTCTTAATATAATATTTGGCCCTATAACAGTATTGTTATAAACGAAAGGGAAAAATGCAAAGTTAGTCGATGTGATTTACTTGCAGATTTGTAATTAGCTCATTGTAGTATCAAAATGAAATCAAAAGATCGTGAGGTTTGCGCAAAAAAAAAAAGGTCCCTACAACCAAATTTCGTCTATTGTCTTAACAGATTCTGATAGCGTGAAACGTTAGAGGCAATAAAATGGTAACACGCATCCTATTTAATTAAGTGTCACACAAAATGAATCTATTGAAACAGTGAACGGAATTTGACTGTAGAAAGTAAATTATTTTTGTGACAAACCTTAGGGACCTTTGAATTCATTTTGATACCACAAGTAGCCAATTATAAATTTGGTAAACTATATAGACTACTTTTCCCTAAACGAAATAATAGATAAGAATTTCGTACAATCTTGCCCGTTCGATGGGTTGCAAGACCTACCTATTTTGAGTAGATCATAGGCCTTATAAACCCGACCCAATTCAGACAAATAATTGCAAGAAATCCTTAATATTCTCCAATAATCTGTTCCAAGGATCCAAACCAAAATAAAAATACTCTTATGTACTAAAAATAAAATAAAAAACTCCCACTTCATTAAAAGAGTCAGCCCTTTGATCTTGTTCACATGGTCCTTTCGATTAAGGTACAGCGCATTGTAATCAATCTACTTAATTAAGTATATATTAATTTGTTAATGGCATATTTATTCTAGCTAGATCAACTAATTATTATTCGGCTTTGTTTTTTCCTTCATCCAAATGCCACTTTGCTCTCCCAACTTACCGTATCTTTAAATTTACATTTGTTAATTATTAAGAAAAAGTCAAATAACTCTTTTTTTATTTTTAATTTAATTAATCACGAAGAGATACTATTCTAAACATTTTTTAAGGGGTCAAATGTGCTATAGCTCACCCCTCACGAAACTGCCTAGCTAGCTAAGTCCTATTTCAATGTCATTGCTAGCTCTTTCCTTGATATATATGTCATTAATTAACGTACACATCAAATTCTTGTACTCATAGTTCTTAAAAAAAATTCCCAATACAAAAGTCCATATATTCCATTCACTTATTCCAATTAATTTATTGTAGAGTTGTTAAAAGTGACATTGAAATAGGGTATAGCTAGGCAGTTTCATGAGGGGTGAGCTATAGAACATTTTACCCCTCTAAAAATGTTTAGAATAGTATATTTTTCTTCATGATAGTGATTTAACTTAATTATATGACAGTAAAAATTAGCTATTGAAGCGTTACTCTGTAGATAAAGAGCTGATTTTCAATGCAACGTCATCTCAGTTGTATAATAATCGTATATCAGTTTACTAAATAATGTTACTCTTAGTAATAACACGGACTAATACTAATTTATGGTTATTTCATTCTTGATAACATTACCTAAAAAAAAGCAAACGAACTTATAATTAGTAATTAGGGTTGAAACTAAAATAGACGAAATTTTTCCAAAAATTAGGTTGTAGGAAAATTCTTGCTATTAAGTCTCTAATATTGTCATGTATGTATGTCCTTTAACATGTGAGAAATTCATATATATATATATATATATATATATATATATATATAGCATGTACTTCTCACATTCTTTCTTAATACGTACATTAATAATTATAAAAAAATACAACATTTTTTTAGAAATTGGGTTAGAAAAATTCCTACAATTTAATTTGTAAAAAAAATTTATATCCAACTAAAATTCTTGAGAGTTTTGGTGGGGTTCCACATTTGACATTTCATGGCTTGAATGACGGTAGCCCTTGATGGGGAAATACTTGAGTGTTGACTAGGTAAGTTATTGTTTTCTACGTCCCTTTCTGATAGGAGAGGGATGGAAAGAGCCAATTGGCCAATTTGTTACAAAATATATATATATAATCTTCTAGAGTTGATGAATGCGTGAAGCAACGTGACTAATTAATATACTTTTTTTTTTTTTTTCTACTTGGGAAATTAATTTTATATACTGCCTTTTATTTATTTGTTTATTTGAATAAATAACAGCTCCTGTTTGATAATTTAATATTGTTGCCCATCTCTGACTTCCTTAACCCACGGCATCTTTAATGCCTTACATCCTTTGTTTTCCTCTCTCTCTAGTTCTTGTTTGTGTCTGTGTTTGTTTTTTCTTTGTCAAATCTCTCACAACGTCTCAACTGGGTTTTCAAGGAACAGAAACTTCCTCATGCCTTCGTCTTTCACACTTATATTTTCTCTTGGAATTCTCCCCTGGGTGCCAACATATAACTTTTTCTGTACGCTTGCATCATACTTTCTAGAAAACTGAGATGAGAATTTTCTCCTATTATGTATTCTAGAAGGGTATTCTCTCAGTATTTTCAGTTATTTTTTTTAAAAATACTAATGGTGCATAGAGGATATATGCCAACTGATCGGCTGATAATATTGAGAGAATGCAAGAATAATTCTAAATAGCATTTCTTTTTATTATATTAAGAATAATGCTAATTTTTTTTTTTTTTACATATCTGCACAAGACGAGAAGATATAGATTCGAATTAGTAACTTCTGCTTCATGATCAGGTGTGATTTCCAGCCGATTGAGCTATGTGTTAGAAATATAATGCTACAAGGAGCATTCTCAGCAGCTACCCTAAAGCTGCTTCCATTTCCTACACATAGGAAAAATTTCAAAAAAATTACAAAAACTCACCTACAACAACTTTCCTATATCTTCCATATACATTAGAATTGCTACAGTTGAACCCAATGTATTGGGTTCAACTGTACCAATCCACATGGTTTATTATAATCATAAAATGACATTCTCTCTCCTCTCACACTTTCCAACGCAAAATAAGAGAATATAAAAAGAAAATAAAAGTAAAACAAATAATATTTTAATGTTATAGGGAACTATAAAGAGAAGCTATTGTAGAATGCGCGCATTTGAATAAAGAAGCAAAAAGTAATTTGGATCCTTAAACTTATGGAAAATGATCGGGTAGCTGCTGGGAATGCTCACTCCTACTTTTTAACACAATTGCTCTCACATCTATAGCTGACTTTTAAAACAACAATTGAATATGCGATGGATCTTTATTGAGTTTTAATTCAATTAATGGTAATTTTAAAAGTAACACATTAAAAAAAAAAGTGTAAAGAATTGAGAGTAAGTGTATCATTACTATTTCATTAAATTGAAATGCGTTCAAAATAAATATAATTATCACATGCATTTAAACACATGCCAGGTTAATAAACCGAGAAATTTTCTTTAAAATCATAAACTTTGTTCACACTTTTTACATTTTGTCCGTTCTTTCTTTCTTTTTATTTTTTTAATTGACATGAATAATACATCTATTTCAGAAATTAATTGAGTATCAAACAACTATGTTTGGTTTATATATATATATATATATATATATATATATATATATAGTAGCATTGAAGGCTTTCTGATTCGAAGCTCACCGGTAACCAATGGTAGGTAATTCACATGTTGTCCTGGTCCGTGTTATATGGGTCAGAAGTTGAAAAATAAGGGCACTACATTGATCTTGGCCAATAGTATAATTGAAAATAAAACCAAGCAATAATTAATAGTTGTTTTACAATAAATGATGTCGAAATTAAAATATTGTAAACTGCAACACGGAGGAGGTATACATGCACCTCAAACTTAATTCAGAAAGACGCCAAAAATAAAAAAATAAAAAAAATCTAGCATTACGTCATTAACCTAGCTAGTAATGGACGGTCAGATGACAACGATATATATGTGTGGTATATATATGCATAACTATTAGGAAAAACTTTAATGACGATTCTTAAACTTTCACCCGTTTTGAAATACTTCACTTGAACTTTAAAATATTTTAATTTAGTCCCTTAAACTTTTAATTGCTTTTAATTTGAACCCTCCCGTCAGATTTTAAACGTCACATGACGTTTATACCCTTGACTCTTATATAAAATTCTAACTTCTAAAACGTTTATTTTTTATTTTTTATTTTATTTTTGAAAAATCAGAGATATTTTTGTATTTTTTTTGAATTTTTAACGGCTAAAATTAATAGAAGAGTTTAAATTGAGTGCAATTGAAAGTTCAAGGGACTAAATTGAGAGATTTTGAAATTTAGAGGGAGGTATTTCAAAACGGGTGAAAATTTAGAGGTCTTTAGTGAAGTTTCTCCTAACTATTATTTGTGAGCTATATGATGACTTTTTAATTGGCGGGACCACCTCTTCATCATCGGCTCCATTGATTAAGTTGGACATAATTTAGTTGTTACTACGTACGTACGCATTCTCGTATACTTTTGTGCACAAGTAGCTTCTTCGATGTTTTCAATGGTTGTACTTGCATTATTGTATGGAAAGTTACTTTGACTAATAAGGAATAATATTGATTCTTGACATATTGCACATGTGCAACGATTAACATGATTAAAATTAATTAACTTCTACTTAATAATTTCTGAAATTTATTTTCGATCGATGCTTTTCAGGCTATGTCTAATTTTATATTAATTATTGCTTAATTCACCTCTTTCTTACCTTTTCCATGGCCAACACAATTATCTTTTTGGAAAAACTGCATATAAACACTCCCAGTCCCCTCCAACAGAGTCCAACTATTACCATATTTTCAAACACTTTCAAATTATTCCCTTCTCTCAGTTAACATTTTTTTTTTTTTTTGGTTAAGTTGGGCAGATATTTATAAGTGAACAATTTTAAGTGAATTTATCCATTAAATCCCTGCATCAGATAACTTTTTATTTTTTATTTTTTATTTTTATTTTTAAACAAGAATTACATTTGCCATGGAAGAGGGAGAAACCCATGGCCTCGCCCAGGGACGGAGCTTGAAAATTTTATAGGAGGGGGCCAACCAATTATTATTATTATTATTATTTTTTTCGGTTCTTTATAATTTTTTTAATTAAAAAAAATATTTTGGTTGTTTTTTTGAACTAATTAAAGACTACCCCAAAACTATAATTATCGAATAAAAATTAAAAAAATATTGTAGTTTACAATTAAATAACTACGCTTATTAAAGAACAATTAAATAACTATAATTCTCATGGTCCCCACTTGCCTTGGTGCGTCCCACATTTAAATTCTCAGACCCACACACACAATGCACGGCAAGTTTGACAAGAGACAAGAAAATTGAAACTTGAAAAAATAAACAATAAAAAGTCATTGTGCACTCAATATTTCTATTGACATGTGTGTACCAATTTACTCCCATTTCCCAAGTCACAAAACAAGTGAATAGCGCTATTTTTTCTCTGATTCTAGAAATTTTGAAATGCAGGTTTTGTATGGGTAAAGCCGTAAGGACTAAAAAAAAAAAAAACTTGATGGGTATGGCCCAAAAATTTTAAAAATATGGCCAAAATTTTTTATTGAATAGGGCCAAAAATTTTAAAAATAGGGCCCAAATTTTTTTGGTAGGGGCCAAATGACTAAAATTATAATTTGGACAAAGTTTTCCTTCAAACTGGGTTGGAGGAATGTTCTTCAACCTAATCTAGAAAAGTGACATGTGTCCCATGAACATGTGATATGCACATATTTTTTTAATACCAGGGACAAAGTTGGAATAAATTTTATTAAAAACTCATGTGCATATCATATGTTATTAAAAAAAGAGACATATGCCACTTTTATAGACTAGATTAAAGAAAATTCTTCTAACTTAGTTTAAAGGAAAACTTTGTCCTTAAAATTTTATTTTCTTTTTTCTTTTTATTTTTTTATTTTTTTTATTTTTTAACTTATAATTTTTTTTTTCCTTATTTTTTATTTGGGCAGGAGGGCGGGAGGCATGGCTTATGCTGGTCCCTCCTGGCCTCGCCATCGGTCACCATGGGAAGGAAGGCCATGGGTCTCTAGCCATGGAGACCCACGGCCATCGGCCCATAGCCAAGCTGTGGTGGATTTTTATTTTGTTCTTAATTTTTTATATTTAAAGGGTAAATTTGTATTTTCACACATCTTATGTGTGGGGTATAATACTAATAGACCAAAAATATCAAAATTGGTCACATAGAGCGATTTCCATCCAACTTAACAGAAAATGTCAAAAAGTGAAGGTAATCGGGAAGTGTTATTACTAAAAATTTGGGGCTATTTACAAATAAAGTGACCATTCGAGAGAAATAAATGCAGTTTTTTCTTATATTTCCATTGGTTGTTAGATTGATCATCATAATTTATAACCACAATGGCCCATAATTTGTATTTTTTTCGTAGAAAAGTAGATAACAAAAAGGGTAACATCTTTTATAAACATTTTAAAAACTCTTTTCTCTTTTCAAACATTGAAAAGAACTTTTTAGACAATAAATAACAAATCATTTTCAGATGTGGACTCTACCACCGAGCACTTTTCAAAACAAACTATAAAATACTTTTTAGAAAACTTGTATGACCTTTTTATAGGAATACTTAGAAAACAGATGCTCATTTTTATTTTTTTATTTATTTTTATGTGTGAAGCTAACTTGTTACTTATAAAAAAATAAACATAAATTAAAAAATTAAAAATATAGAGAAGTGGCTATTGCAAGTTGATTTTCTTAGATTGACCCCACATTACAAAACATATTTTAAGTTTTGCCCCCACCAAAAATGTCTTTCAATTTTCCATTTAAAAAATATAAAACCCAAAACACTTTCAAAAAACTTTACTAAGCACACCGTTACTTTTTTTTTTTTTTCATTGAGAACTATCAACTTCAAATAATTTTGTTTTTTGTTTTTATAAATAATCAGGATGAGAGGCTGATTTCTGGTAAGAATCTCATGCAACATGACTTGCATCATGCATGGGAAAAAAGAGAAATGATTGATGTCAATATTTTGCCCATATTATATAGGCAATATGGGATTAAAGAAATAAAGAATAAATTCCACTTATTAGAAGACACAAATATAAAACAAACTTGCTTTGCTCACCAAAAGAAACCACTTTGGATTCTCATAGAGTACTTAAAGAGTGTAGAACAAGATTAGATAGAAAGAAGACCAAGTTCATCAGCTTTTAGAAGGCCTATATATATATATTAGAACTATAGATCAATGGATCATCTTTGTAAGATACCAGAAATGGTTTTTCAAATCTTGATGGTGAGGATCAAGTTAATACTTCTTGGTGGATAACAATGGAGGAATTATACATGTAAGCACTATGCCTCTAGGCAATGGACTGTAACTACCATATAATTTGTTTTCCTGTTGCCCAAAGCAAAAACAGCATATATACCATATAATTTTGTCGATTTTATTGATTTGTGAGAAAACTTCACAAAACTCCCATGAACTTTCAATCGTTTTGATACTATCCTTCAAAATTAAAAAAAATCTCAATTAAGGGTAGCGAATTTTTAATTTCTTTCAATTACCAAATTTCATTAGGATTTTTCGTTAAATCTTGTCAAAATTCTTAAAATACTCAAGTTTTTTAATAAATAAAAAATATTGCAAAGATGTTGCAAGAATAATGCAAAGACGTTTTTCTTAACAATTTCTTATAACAAAAAAGGGGTAATTTAGAAATTTTGATAATATTTAACAAAAAATCATAATGGAAGGAAATAATTAAAAGAAATTGAAAGTTTAATACCGTTAATTGAGAGATTTTGAACTTCAAACAAGTATTTTTAAAATGTATAGAAGTTGAAGAGTTTTCTTAACTTTCTTCTTGATTTATCAAAGGCCAGATTGTTGAGGACTTTCGGCAATTTTGGTGCTTTTCTTTTGTTTAGCAACTTTGGGGCTGAGCTGAGAAGTGTGAACAAAACACGAGCTACCACTCTAGCCAGACAAACCCAACAAAGGCCTCAGCTGCCAAGCCCAAGCCTAAGCCCAGTTCTAGTAGCCCATAATTTTGGCCTAAATGCAAAAAATCTGTGGGATTTTGTCATTTTTTGAATTTTTCAAAATAGGAATCAAATTCTGCACCTCGTTTTGGGTATGTTTTCGAAAAGCCATTCAACGTACACAGCAGAAGAAGCCAGATTGCATAAACACAAATTCAAACATATTTTGGGTAGGTTTTGGAAAAAGTCATGTTAGCATGTTTCATAGTATCACGAAAGGCCCACTTTTACTAACAGACAGTTCTCATCATAAGAAAATCCAAAATGCCAAAATTTAATAATTTAGACTCAATGACAAGACCCATCATCTCGTCTATGATAAATTCTAATTGAGTATCGAATATATTAAACAATAATCGAAGTCTACAAGATGTAGGTCATACAAAAAATTCATGACAATATTATTAATTAAACATTCTAATGAGAAAGAAGAGGGGGGCGGGAATTTGCTGTTATCACATCTACCTGCTTACAGTTGCGGAGCCAAGAATTGATTTTAGTAGAGGCGACATTAAAATAATAAAATAATATTTTATTTTTATAACATAAAAAAATGATAAATACAATTTAAAATAAAAATATTTCATAACACAATATAAAAAATTTATTCTTCATGAAGCTTATATGGCTATCATTTATTTGATACTTTTTCTTATTTTTGTCGACTGAAACTCACTGTCCTCCAAAAATCAATCTGAAAAGAGATATTGTAGGAAATAGTATTAAGAAATTAGTTTTTTTTTTTTTTTTTTTTTTCTAATTATACTAAGAAATTAGTTGATTGATATGTTAGTTGACTAGTATATTCTTACAAAACGATGAAAAGTCTACAGACTTAATAACTTATGAGCATGTTTGAAATTACATAGAAAAATAGAATTGTCTCTAAAATTTTGTTAAAAAAAAATTTTCATTAAAAAACTTTAAGGGTTGCATTTGGATCCCCTCCGGTCTGTTTGGACCGGAGGGGATCCGGTCCTTGTTATTGTAGGGGCATAATTGTCTCCAAAATTTTGGTACCATGCCTTTTTTTTTTTTTTTTTTTTTTTTAACTATTACTAATAAAAAAAAAAAAGCATTTAGAAGCAAAAATGGATAAAAAAGAAGAAGGAAGACATGTAGTGATTTTTTCATTTCATTATAGCAAAATAAATGGTTAATGTGATTTTTATTTTCAAAAAAAAAAAGAAAATAATAATTGCATAACAAACTTTAGTAGGTGTTCGGGTGCATAGAGAAACAATACATTAAGACAATGCTCTATCTGAGTTTACTTATATAATTGACAAAAACCCAATAAAAAATAGCTAAAAAAGAAAGTAATTGAAGCCTGCTTTACTTGCCCCACGTAGAGACTACAAAGTACAATTTGCTTTTCTTTCTCAAGCAATAAGCCACCTCACCTATATCTCTCATCAATCAACTCAGCATGTAATTAATGCTTCCACCTACTCAACTTTAGCACTTTTTCAATTCTTGGTCTTCTAGATTTTTCTCTGCGCTTCCATACAAACACAAACCAGAAGAGGTGAAGAAAATAAGATTTTACTCTGCGGCCTGCGCCTTCATGCTAAACAAACAAAAACCAGCAGGGGCGAACCAAGAAAGGAGGAGGAGGGGGGCTTGAGCAAAAAAATTTAAAAACGACCTTATAATTTTTTTTTTCAAAATTTTTGCAGGGGCGGGCGCCCCTGCCCCGCCCCTGCGTAGATCTGCCACTGCCTGCTTAGAATTACACAGATGAGAATATTATTAAACTTTTTGTTGGATCGGGCTTTTGACCATCTCATTTAAAACCTAATTGGTGTATAATAAGGGAAGCCAAAGCCTTTTATGACATTTGAAATCGGATCCGTAAAGCATGTTTTAAAAGCTGCCTAAGTGAGTAGAGCGGCATTGTTGTACCCCAACACATTCTAATGGGAAACGTTAATAGGATTCAAGGCAGCTAACACTAATAAGGAGTACTGAGTGATATATTCTCATTTTGGATTTCGAACGCATTCTCTAGTGTATGCCTAATCACATAAAAATTGTCTTGAGACCACTGAACCACCGTGTTGTGACAAAAGCTTAAACTATAATGCCAAAACAATATCCTATATTCTAAAGTAGAAAAGTAAAGTAGCTATGGGCAATGAACAAATTAACCTATATACATATATACACATCAAATGCTATCTTAAAACTTTGCCATGATACAAAGAACATTAAATTAAAATGTGATGACAATTAGAAACTCAGTACAAGAGAACCCAAAGTGGAGTATTAATTTCAACACTGCTTTGTCACATACTTTCACAATTCATAGAATATTAGTGTCTTAAAACTTAGAATGGGCATTCAAAGAAACATCAATGTATTCTCACAAATTCCCAAAACACATGCATGCACGGTTTCCCCCTTCCAAATTCTATAAATCACCAAACATTTTGTCATGACTCCAAATAATCATCAAAATCATGCCTACCCAATCACCAACACTCATCAAAGCTCAATGTTTGAAACACACGAGGGAGAGTAACAAAGAGGGTAAGCGGAAGAGGGAGACACCAAATGGAGAAAGAATGGCGGAAAGGCAATGAAAGAGAACGGTGGTGACACAGAAGTGTGAGAAATGCCGAGAAAAAATGGTGGACGATGGTGGACGGTACCGTTGGGGAAAAGGGATTTAGTTGATGTTGAGTGAGTGAGAGTTGGATTAGAGCAACCATGAACATTAGAGAGTGAGGGAGAAAGTGAGAAAGGGTTCGAGATTATTAGGGTAACGGGATAGATACAAGGATGTTATTTTGCAATATACAATATTTCGGTGTGTTTTTAGATAAATGTGGACAGAGTATTGTTGTTTTAGTAAATTAATTATGAACGTTTTTGTACAACATCGATAAATTTGTGGATTAATGCGGCATATCCTTCCATAATTACTGAAGATTTATAAAAGGATACAAGTTTCTTTCAAATCAATTTGAAGGAAATTTATTTCCATCCACTATAATAAATGCTAAGTGTCTTTTAACATATTTGAGTTTCTTAAAAATTAATGTTTGAATTTCTAAGTTAGTAGAAGGTAAAACATATGCATCTCACATGTTAGAGGACACTTGACATTTATTAAAGCGAGTTTAAAGAAATTTCCTCCAAGGGAGGAAATTTTTGTCATTTTTAGAAACCCTATAACTTGTAGGCATTTGTAACTATACGCCGACAACTTATTGGCATTGGTAACTATACACTGCCATTGAGTTTACATGTATGGGCGTATGCAAATAAATGTTGAGATATTATTGGCGTTTAAGTTCAACGTTGGTGTTTTCAGCGAACGCCAATAAATTAAACACTGCTAAACACCTGTTTTTTTTAAGTATATAGTGAAAAAAAATGTTTTAATGTAATATAAATGTGAAACGTTTTAAGTTTTGAATTATTTGTTAATATTTTTAATTCACAGAATAAAAAACAAAAGAGATAAAGAAGAAACGTTTTAACAGTGGAAGCCGTAATCATTCAAGTGATGTTTCCCATGTGCAAACTTCTAGTGTTACTTTATATATTCCCAATCCGATTTTTGGCCTTCTTAACGAGAGTGACAAATCTTCAAATCACAAGACAAAATGACGGAAAGTAAGATACAATATTACAATGTCGAAGCTTCTTCTTCATCAATGTGTCGCCTCTCCTCCATTATTCTTTTCAATAGTCCTTAGAAGAGCATTAGTTACTTCTTTTACACCCAGAGCTTGATCTTGTGATGCAGCAATGGCTTCCAGTGCAAAAACATTGCTGCATGAAACTCTAGCTTGCTGAACATTGAGACCCATCTCATCAAATGCCTCTAAGATCGTCACCAGCCTATCTGTTCCTTTCTCACAGTTCACCCTCACAAGAAATCCCTGCCCTATCTTCTGCACTTCCACATCCTGTTGATTCCATGAACATCAAAAAGTGTTACAATATAATAATCTTGTTATAGAGAGAGAGAGAGAGGGAGATGGGAAACCTTAGTAGGCATCTTGATTTGCATCATTAGCTTTAGGTATTCTCTTTTGATAGCCATGAGGTTGGAGTACTCTCTTTTGAATGCCTCCAGTTTGAGTTTGAGCTTATACATGTAAAGAAAAGTGGCATAGTGATACGAAATGGTAAGTATGAGAATGAAAAGTTTGTGAAAGAAAAGCTAGAAACGAAAGGAAAAAGGAGAGAAAGCATTACAGATTTGGAGATTGTATGGGCTCGAAGGATGTGAATCTTTCTGCGCAATGCTATCCTCTTTTGCAGCATTGAAGCCATTCTCTCTCTCTCTCTCTATGTGTCTAATTAAAATGTTTAAAGCAAGGTTTGGTTATTGTAGGCTTGCTTTTATAGAATCGGAAAAGAGAGAGAGAGAGAGAGTATTAAAGTGAGTTTATTTGTCTTGGGATCTCGGATTGGCAAACAACTATCTGTTTGTCTTGTATTGAATTGGAAAATTGAAACCATATGTGATATACATGCTATTGTGCTAATAATTAAAAGGGTAAATGAGACTTTATCCCTTATATTATATCACACATTTCACTTATTCTTACAAATTTTAACATGATTCGTGAACTCAACACGAATTTAACACAAAATTAAAGAATTAAGCTAGTTGAGGGGTTTGACCTGCTTAATTAAATGGGTTGGGTTATGATGACTAATATAATTTTATACATATGCTTCAACACGACTTGAATCTAACATACAAATACAAATTGTCACCCTTAACTTGGACCATGTTTTGAAGTTTTAATGTTAGATTACCATTTTATCCAAATTAACAATAAGATGGATGAAAAAAAAAAAAAAAACAACATTTGAAATCAGTAAAATTATCTTTGACAAACCTACTCATTTCATATTTGTTTAGATGAAAAAAAGGTTCTATTCTATATGTTGAGAATGGGGATGATGAGTTCTATTTATTTTTGGTTTTTTTTTGGACAACTTTTTGTGTAGTATAATATTTTTATGTACTATTTTTCTCTAACTTAGTTTGGATGAAGGGGGGTAAATTGATAAATTGTAGGAGGAAACTCATGAAAGTGTACGTCATTTACCCTAATAAAAAAAAAATTATAGAACATTTATATCCCTTATTTGTGTTAAATTATCATTCATCTCAAAAGCTTAAGCTGACAAAAAGAGGTAAATTTAATCAATTAACCATTACTTTAACACTCTCTCTTACGTGTGGGCTCAAACTTCCTTTTAATAGGTAAAACCTAACACGTATTATATTTAATTGAAATGGAGGGTGAATTGACGGAGTCAAGGTTCGATGATCTTAGGACCTTTGGTTATGATACCATGTTAAACTACCATTCATTCAAAAATCTTAATCTGATAGGAAGAGATAAATTTAATCACTTACTTTAAGAATTTGAAATATTTAAATTTAATCTTGAAAGTTAAAAAAACTACACACTTAAAAAAGGCAAAATCCTTCTTACACCAACAGGAGAACGAAGGAATCATATTAAATAGCAAGATATGCATGGCTAATAGCATAAATTTCGAGTAAAAGCAAGCGTCATATACATGTCAGCCTTATATATATAGTTGTATAAATAAATTGCAGATAGTGATGAAACAAAACTATAAAACGAACCGACAGAGTCTCTTTCTGGGACTCGAAAGGATTGCTGGTGTAGTGTTCGAGACAAGGCGAGGTGGGGTTGAAACAGCAATAATGCCAAAAGACATGCGATGAGTAATTAAAATGAAAAGTGAAGTCTGTTAAAATGTAGCAACCAAAGGGGCCGACAGTCTGTCTGTCGTCTCTCTCTCTTTTGCGGGTTAATTGTTCGAGACAGGTAAGGGCTAAACAGGCAAAGCCAAAGAAATTGAAATGAAAAAGATGGAATTTATATATATAATAGTCATATTCACAACAAGTCCGTTAAAGTTTGCATGGGAAGGGATGTGGGAAATGAGTCGTCAGTGTTTCACGGGTCTGGCCTCTCGTTTAATTGGTTTCTGGGGTTGTCTCATATATGCCATGCCAAGCCAACAACGCCTGGTAGCTGCTGCTGCCTGTTAGCTGCGGCCCAGGTTATCACATGCTCTGACACTACAATTTCTGTTTTATTCTTTATCGTTGTTTCTACTTCTGATTCATCACCACAAAATGCATGCCCTTTAGATAGATAGATGCCTCTTATCTTCCATGTACCAGTGGCAGTCACTCAGGTATATTTTTATATGGTTTTTTTTTTTTTTAATTTAAATTATTAATATTATTAGTTATTGAAATTGTTGCTTATTTATTACACTCGAGATCTGTTTATTTGGTCGAGTGTACTTTTCATGTAGCTCTTGCTTCTCTTCATCTCACCTGGCATTATACATGAGGTACAACTGGGATTTAGTTTAGGTGTCTTAAAGAAAATATAAATCACAACAAACATTTTGGATGAATAATCTTTTCATTCCAACACAAACAAAAACACCTAAACACACAAGTAAGAAAGTTGGAATTTAGTTCTTTACATCAAACAATGAGAAACCAAACCCAAATCAAACATTTATAAATGGTCTCCTACACAAAAAAAATCACAAGCTAAAAAAAAAAAACTAGCACCCATCAGAAAAATAGAGAGCCCCTACCTTGAGGATGGGCTGTAAAAGTATGGTTTTATAGCTTCCAATGAGAGGTTGACAAATCATTTAAAAACATAAAATACAATATCTATAAGAGCACAAGATCTTATGGAAAAAAAAAAAAATCAATAAAAAGGCCCCACCACCTCTTCAGCCTAATGCCGCCGCTGCACCGCCCAAGCTTCAACCCACCATGAAGCATAGATTTGGCCGGCGGATGAGACGGAGAGACGTAGAAGCCGTGGCAGATTGACAGTGGATGGTGACGGTGGTCAAATTGGCATAGATCTAGCCGAATGGTGGCCAAATCGGCACATATCTGGCCGGATTGTGGCCATACCGGCATACATCTTGCCGGATGGTGGCCAAGCCGGCGCAGATCTGGCTAGACGATGGCCAAACCGGCATAGATCCGGCCGGATAGTGGATGGCAACGTGACGGGGCCCCACCCAATCCTCCGATCGGCCTATGGTGGTGGCTTAGGCTGAAGATCCGGTAGCATTAAGCAGTGGTTTTGGGCGGATTACGACGGAGGGGAGGCGGTGTCTCTTTTGTTACGTTACATTTTTTTTCCTCATAAGATCTGCTGCTCGCATATTTACTGTATTTTGTTTTTTAAGCTTGTGTGTCACTTTTTTATAGGATGCTGTAAAAGATGAGTTTTACACCACATCCTGATGGAAGTTATTCTCAAGAAAAAGAGCTTGGTCACCTATTTTGAACCAAGATACTTAAAGGAATGGTCAAATTCTCACAAATCTTGACATTTTCAAGAGTATGTTTGAATTTGCCTTTGCCCTTCCCCATGATTCTTGTACTAATCTCCCAACAAATAAGCTGTAAAATTTAATACTATTTCGGTGCTTCCATATGTGATACACAGTTGCCCCAAAAGCCAATTTACACAAAGTGCATTGCAAATTTTTCCCTTTCCATGCCTTCATGCATTCCCTCACCACCCCATCCCAATACAGCCAAGTAGGACTAACCAAACTTTTAAGCATCACTTCTCTCCATAACCTCTTACTCCAATCACACTCAAAAAGTAAATACATTCAATAGTATGGTAACAAAATAAGCACTTCATATCCCCCACCATACCCCAACTTAGCAACCTATCGCCAGTATATAATCCCCCCTTTAATAGCCAACCATATGAAGAAAGAGTGTATAGGAATAGCAAAAGAAAATCATAACAGTTTATGCCATCCAACTTTAGGAAGCTTCTCTCTAAGAGCCTCCCATGTGTCTCTACAAGAATATTTGCGGTTCTTTGAAGGCCGCCAAATAGGCATATCATGACCACCCAAATCCACCAGAGACAAGCGGCTTTGAATTGCAACCAGCTCCTTCGACCTAGCTGGCATCCAATTCCAATTTCCATTTTTCATCACACTAGAGAGCTTTGCATATACACGGCTTTCAAAGTCATATATGACCCTAAAGCCATATTTATCCAAGAGAATTCCATTCGGGTGCCAAGCCTCCAACCATAAAGAAATTGTGGAACCATCCCCAACCTTGAAAGACAAATACCCTAAAGCATTTGTGTACGTTTCTTTTTTTGTTACGAATGTTTCATTGGTCCAAAAGTTATTTTTATTGTCACATTATCTAGTTATATGTAATTGTACAAAAATGTACTTAATAAAAGTACTCTTATGTTTAATATGCACTCAAATAAGAATAATTTGTGTTTTTTTTGGAAAATTGTCCCATATTCCTTGAGTTTTGGCTTTGCATAGGTGAGAATTTGAATTTTGATTATTGACAAATAGGTCTATCCGTCAATTTTTTTATTTAATTTTTAACAGTAAAAATGTAAGCTAGCATTTTATCCACATTAAACTAATAAAATAATGTCATATGTATCAAAATCTGTCATCATGTCACACACGTCTGACAATATTAAAAAAAAAAAAAAAAATGTAGGAAAGGAAAAATTTAATAAAGAAAAGAGGGAGTGGAGGGATCGATCATTCCTTCCTCCACATTATTTTTTTCTTTCCCTTTTTAAAATTTATATGGCATGACGACATGACTTTTAATATAGGTGACAATTTTATTAACCTTTTTTTTTTTTTCTAAGTCAATAAGAAAAAAATTACAAGAGGGCAGTATTTTTCATTCTTGATCTGAATGGAAAAGAGAATAGGAGACTAATTGAAAATGCTTACGAACACGAGGTTGAAAGTGGCTCATCTAACTACACAATGTTCACAATAAAATACAAATATAGCAAAATAATAAAGGAAACCAAAAAGACAACATTCCAATCTTGAGATGCTAGCACAACATGAGCTTCACCAATGACAGTAAAAAAAACATTTATGTTTGGTGGTAGCATGGATGATTTTATTGACCTTACACGGAAAAAATAGTAGCTGACACAACTACCCGTAAAAATTGGATAGAAAAATTGACAGAACCTAAAGCAGGTATGTGCTTTGTCTAGGTTTACATGGAAAAGATGACATGAATTCTTATTTTTGTGCAAATGAACTTGCCATGTTATAATCTTGTTGCACCATATCATATTCTTTAATAACTACAGTTAGAAACTATTGGCTTACATTCTCTCATGCATAGAGATTAATACTGGAATATTAGGGTATATATATATATATATATATATAGATATAGTAAACTATAACCGCATTCTCATGTAGATGTAAGCATCTTCTCATATTAAAGTAATATTTAAGTGATTAAATTTATAAAAATTTTGACTCCGTCGAATCACTCTTTATTTAAATTAAATATTTCACGTATTGAGCCTCATCTATTAAAATGGAATTTGAGCCTACACATGAAGGAGAGTGTTAAAGTTAATGATTAAGTGATTAAATTTATTTTTTTCTATAAGCTTAAGCTTTTGGGACAATTAATAATTTAATACACCGAACCATGTAAATCTGTCTTGACTCTTTTTTACTCTTTCTTTTCGATTTCATATTATTTATCATTATTATGTACGCTAACAACAATTGCAGATTGTAAAGCTCAATTATATAACGAACATGGCTGATCTTGATAAGGCAGGAGATGAGGTACTGCATAAACGAACATGTTACCCACCATCACAGAGGTGGTGGAGAATGATAAAAAGAGATGTTTTCATTTATGTCAATAATTCGCCTCCGAATCCACGAAAAGGGGAATTCTTGTGGCCGACAGCTCAATCGAAGATAGCAGATGATAAGCCTTTTCCACCCGTGTGATTCCATGACCACATTTTCTTTCTTTCCATCCCTTCCCTCCACGCATTTCGTTTGGATATTCATGTTTTGGCCTTTTGGTTTATTTATGTATTTGTTGTTAGTTTGCTGTTTTTCTGTAATTTTTTTTATTTTTATTTTTTTTCCCCTTTGTTTTCAGTGGGTTACTGCCTCCTAGATCTGAAGTGGTTTGATCCAGCCGTGGAGAATTGTGTAGTTGGTGTCCGATCCTTGTTGTCGAAATCCGTTCGATTCTCGACAATGCTTCCCTTGCAACAACCACTTCACGGTGGTAGTTACTTTTACCATTTGTGGTTCCTTATTAAGCTCTTTTGCCATTTGTTACCGCCTCATACAACCCTTAAAAAGGCCTGAATTCTTTATAGTTTCGGTGCCTATTGATTGGTTCATTTCTTGTATTGCCTTTTTCATTTGGGTTTTATTATTGAAAAACCCACACCGTTTGTTATGTTTAATACTTTGTAGCTACTGTTCCCATTATTGAATAGAAAAAAGAACGAAGAGCAAATTAAGGAAGTGGATGGTTTGTCCACCCATTTTAGCATAAAAAATTTGAAAAATGCTAGATCATTTATTCTTGTCCTTGTCCTATCCTTCTTAATTTTTTTTTTTTTTTAAAAGAAATTAATCATTAAATTTGTAAGATCCACACTTTCAGTTAGATAAGTAGTTGATTTTTTTTTAAAAAAATGAAAACAAGAAAAAGAAAGAAATTATAAAAAAGGATGGGAGAAAGAGTGGGATATATGCTTTAGCATTTTCCTTTAGGATAAGTCCAAATACTTAACACGCAACCACAAAAAGAAAAAAAATCTTAAAGTCGAGAATACGTATGGAAAGTTGAAGAATAAAAATATCTTGGGAGTTGAGTTCATAATAAGGATTTCACTATGAAACTAGGAGAAATTAAATTTAATCCATAAACTAGGGCTCTTTCTTTTTCCGAAAGCTCGCCGAGTGTAATGTGACTAATGTTTGACATGTTGTGTATCAACTATACTTTTTACTTGAAAAGTTAATTCAAATTATAAATATATTTTATGGAAAACTTTATTTAACCTCTTAAATTTTCATCCTTTTTGTAATTTCTCTACCCCTGAAGTTTAAAAACTCTTAATTTAATGGAGAGTGTTAGAGAGCCAAACAAATGAACCAAAAAAAATTTACAAACTGATGTGGTAGACCGTGAGTGGGACAAAGGAGAGAGAATTGCTTTTTTTTTTTTTTTTTTAATTTAAAAATCCTTACCACGTCAGTTTGAAAATTTTTCTGAATTCATTTGTTTGCCTCCCTAACACTTTCCCAATTTATTATATCGAACTTTACAAAATTTATAATCTCACAATTCTTGTTAGAGATTAGGGTTAAACCTTAGGAGAGATAAAAATCTAAATTGGCAAAAAAACTTAAAGAATCTAATTATCGAAATTAAAAACCTAGAGATTAAAACTGGAATCGCGTGAAAACGTAGAAGTTAAATTTGATTTTTCGCTTGAAACGATAAATGAAGTGGTTGAAGTGTAAAAATAAAAAATAAAAATAAATGAATGGATAAGGATTCCTATTGAAAGAGTTAGTCCCATATGTGAGAGTCCAGAAAAATCAGACATAGAGACAAATACTGTAGTTAATTAAATAAATAAATTATACACTAAATATATGAGAAACAGTTGGATATTTGGCTCATTCCCTTGAGCTAGAAAAAAACCAAGCATTTAGAGTATAGTACCGTCGTTGCCTTCTTACATGACAAGACCTGTCGAGTTATCAAATTATGGTTCTTTACAGGCAGGCACTACTAACGCTAAAAAGCAAATACCTTTTGGATTTCAATAGCTGCTGCATATGCCTCTTATCTTCGTACTTTTCTTTTCTTTCTTGTATATAGCAGATAGCTGCTGTCTCTTTTGAGGGCCATTAGAGGGTACTTTTCTGTTTTCTGATTGTCCACTTGTGCCTCACATCTCTCTGTCAAAGGGGAGAGAGGTGGCTCAACTCTCTTGTTAATTTTTGGATGCTTGTTAATTCTCTTTGTTTATAATTTTGCAAGTCCATGAATTCCGCTTTGTCTTGACTATATTCGGATCCTGAAAAGATTAAACTAAGTTTATTGAGAGAGATTTTTAAAATTTAAACAATGTCACTTAGAAAAAGGAAAACCGTGCTAATTTAGAAAAGAAGACATTATTCAACTTATTTAAGACATATATATATATTATGGGTCATTAGAGCACTAGCGGTAGCTCTTAAATTTAAGGAGTCAAATTACATTTTGTTTTCCTATTCAAATAAACTCTATAATAAGTTCCCTTATAATTTATGTGAGGTTTTAGAAACAGACATTATTGGGTGTGTTAAAACTCTATATATGTTCAATAGTGTTTTGAAGGTTTCTGCTCTCTTGTTTAGGATCCTGCAAGTTTTTGTCATCATGACAACATGACGAAGTGATGACGTTTTTGTCAGAGAGTTGTTTTGTTTCACTGTGAGTTTTTGTCATGATGATGTCAACATTCCGTCATGATGAAAGTGGTTTGCTCTATCTTTCATCTACATCAATATCCCACGAAGGGTTTTAGTCGCTTATGACTCTGCTAAGCCTCCAAGAAGTATTTGCTGAATTTTTGCTCTAGGTAGCAATGTGTCTTTCTTTAATATTTAGAGGCTTGTTTATAGGGATTAGGAGAACCCTAGAAGCCCTAGAAACCCTAGGAAAATCGTAGGTGAGTCTCCTACTCCAATTAGGAGACTGAAAACCCAATCCAAGGTGAAAAAGGAGTCTTGCCGCATGTTGGGCACTCGAGCCCAAGGAGGAGTGTGCTCGAGCGCATGTGCACTTGAGCCCAAGTGTTGCTGCGCTTGATCCTAGGTCTTCAGAGTGCATCCAAATTGTCCTTTAAGCCCAATTTTCACTGGAATTCTTGCATCTATTATATAAAACCCTAAAACACGAAAACAAAACAAAATCAAATAAATAATAATGCTAAGGAATTAACATATGCGAGTTAAGGGGCTTAAATGTGCAACATTCGGCTTATCAATTATACCTATCATCAGTCAATAGAGCTCAGTACGTTGGGTAATCACATTTAAACATTGTGGGAACACCAACTTCAAGAAGAAATCCAAATCTTTTGTCAGATAGGCAAAGAGATAAGAAATTTTCCCTTGAGATAGACTTTATGGATATTATTTTCAAGTCATTGGTCATAGCATTTTGGTTGGTTGTGATAAGAGCCGAATATTGCACATTCAAGGCTTAATTCATGTAACTAACACAAACTTGTGTTCTAATTTTAATCTAGCCATGTTTATCTTGAAGTTAAAAGTTCCTAGGATTCGCTTTGATCCTTTGCGTGCTCCCCCCTTGGAGCCAAACGGATCCCAACACCATTTTCAAAAGAGCCACAAGATTTGACACGTGTAATGCTAGGATACATCAAATTTCCATTTTGTAACAAAAAGGCCATTCCATAAAGGTTGACTATTGATGTGCAAAATATATTCACTCGCAAGTGCATGGTTTGATTGTATCTTAATTTATAGATTTTCATTTTATTCATGTTGGTTGTATAATCTAGAGGATTGCTATTATTTGATATTGTTCGCAATGTTTAAATGCAATTGTTCTTAATTTCAAACTCAAGAGAAGATGAAATTCTTCTCTTGTCTTAGAAAGCTTTTTACCTTTATTGAAATCAAATCATTCTCTATTTTTTTTTTTTTTTTTTTTTTGTGATTATGGGGATGATGATTATACAACGGTTTTAATTGATATATGATCAAGAGGGTTAAATAGGCCATACCTAGAGAAGACGGATAATACTATACCCTAGTTTAGTGTAATTTAGGTAGACGGTCTGTGACAACTGAAGATGGCTTATACTATTCCATTGATTATATGTATCCTATTAAAGAATTAGATAATCCATACCTAGGGAGGATGAGTTGTACCACATCTTAGTGATTAGGTGGAAGGTCCGTGCCAACCAAAGATGAATTATACTTATTCCTTAATACAATATTTTCTTGTTTATTTATGACATGCATAAATCAATTTCTTTGATTACATATGATTAATCATTGACGTGCGGATAGGGGTGAAGTCAATACCCTACTCTCTCTCTCTCTCTCTCTCTCTCTCTCTCTTATAATTCAATTCTCGGTTGCATTTATTTTTTGCACTTTAGTCAACAACAAAATCAATATCTTTACTTAAGTTATTTTAATCTTCATAAACTTGATAACAACACCCTTATAGTCCTTGAGGTTTGACACCCTCTATATAGCCTTATCCTACAAGGATTCATACTATTGCATGAAAAGATAACTCCTTAGTCTGTTCAGTGCTTTAGGGACTCAACACACTACATATCAATCCCGGAGACACCGCTTCGCTTGATCAAGGTAGATCACCAAGATTTGATGTATAACAGTCTTACTTAAAATGGAATGCCCACTTCCATTTACCAATTGCAAACTTTATACCTTTAAGGATACAAGGATTATAGACTAAGACCTTGTGTGATAACTACGTCACTCGCACCCTTAGTGATGTAGATGAGAGAGCCTCATCTACAACCTCGTCTCCAATCGTCCGGACGGGCCTAAACCCGAGAGCCTTGTCTGAAGTCCTTTTCCGGAGACCGTCTGGACGCCTATGTTATTTTACAATTTTCATGTTTTATTTTAGTGTCCATCCGGACAGCGTTATGCTCCGTCTGGATGGCCATTGTAGAATTTCAGTTTGACTTAATTTCGTATTATTGTTAGGTTTAGGGTTTGGGGCCCTATATATACATGCTTTATAGACACTAGAACACAACTTTTGATTATAATTCAGTTTTTATCAATAAGATTACTTAAAGTTGAGTTTCTTCATGATTTTCCTTCAAACGCTAGAGAGAATCTAGCGTTTAGAGAAGATTTCTTAGATCATTTGATTGTATCCAGATCTAGAAATACCTATCCATTCTTTATTGTTGTTCTTATTTGCAACTTACTAAGTCACGTTTCATCAGTTGGTATCAGAGCTTAGATTACTTTCCATGAATGGGGAGGGGCAATCGTTGTACAGACATGAACGAAGTGCACGTGTGCACGAGGAAGCACATAACGAGTAACTGGCGATTCGTTTGTGGCACATGGAGGAGAGGTTTGGTGGTATAGCCATGCAGAAAAGGGAGTAGGTGTGCACCCAACACGGAGTCCCTATTGATCACTTTATCGACATGGGTGGTCCGAATGGTAGTCATCGCCAACCAAGATCGGGGTTCACGGAGGCGGGAGGCAAATCTATCGTTGAGAATGAACCTGTGAATCCTTTTGCAAGTCGCGGAGTGTGGCAGAGATTTCCTATGACACAAGCTCATGGTAGTCCATGGGAAGCAGGCATCAAGCTCTACATCTCGGAATTCCAAGTTTGCTTGCAACCCGAAGAGTTCCTTGATTGGGTGGTTACTGTTGAAGATGTTCCTGACTTCAAAGGGGTGACCGATGAATGATGAGTCTCTTCGGTGGTGAACACATTCCGGGGAGGAGTTGCTGCGTTGTGGCAACAACTGAAGTAAACTAGGGTGTGGCAAGGCAAATTGAAGATCAATAGTTTGGAGAAACTATTGAAATACATGGGAGTCACTTTCTTGCCCCATAGTTATACCATGTGCCAAAAGTCATAGAATTGGAGACAAGGGTCTATATTTGGGAAAGGAAAAAATAGAAAATTTTCACAAAAAAAAGGTACCTAGGGAGAGGGCCGAGGTGGTGCCTAAGGAGGGGGGCGGAGATCAACTATCATTCGGTGTCCTAATAAGTGCTAAAATATACATATTTTAGCCTCTTAATTTACATATATTAGAGCATTCCCAATGGAAGAGTCAAATGGTACTTTTATCTAAAATGGCTAATCAGATTTGTCAAAAACCCTTTACATTGGATTTGCCAAAAAAAAAAAAAAAAATGCAAAATGGATATTTTATTGGATTAGCCAAAAAAAAAAAAAAACTACATGTACCAGCACTTTTTAATGGAGCCATTTTACTTTTTATTGTTTCTCTCACCTGTTTTCTCTTTTTCCCAAAACTTTTCTCACTTTTCAAGGGATCATTATGAGAATATTCTTTCACAATTTTTAACAAAAAGATATTTCATAAATATGATTGACATTACTCTGAGAATATGGTTTTCATACTTAACGTTGGCAAATACGACATTTGAAAAATATAACCGTTGAAAAATATAATTATTATAAATACAACCGTTTCAAAAATATTATAGTTACAAAAATGATTATTTGAAAAATAATAATCATTGAAAAATTATTGTTCTAACAAATTACCATTGAAAAAATAAAGATAGAATCAATAAAGAGTTAAAAAAAAAAATATTTAAATTATATAGACAAAAATATAGCTAATCGGATGTAGGAGGCCTTTAAAAATTCATTAGCTAAACTAGATAAAGTGGGTTTTGATGAGCCATTTTGCATAAAAAATTGGTTCCTCCATTAGGAATGCTCTTAGGCTCTTAGTTTTGTTATTATTGGATGTTTTGTTATGTTTTTGTGTTTTCTTATGTTTTTAGGGTTTTTGAAAAAAAACAAGTGTTTCCAGCAAGTTTCAGACTCAAGAGACAAATTAGGAAAAAGCTGGAAACTATAGGATCAAACGCAGCCCATGCAGGCTCAAGCCCACTTGCGCTCGAGCGCAAGACAGCCAGGATCGAGCACACCAGCGCTCGATCACATATCAAGCCAGGCGAGAGTGCAAGATGCGCTCTAGCACCCAACACAAAGGATTGAGCGCACACCTCTTGCGATCGAACGCACTTGTGCTCCCAGACAAGGCAGAATCCCTTTTTTCATATCAGAGTAGTCTTTCAGTCTCCTAATCCAACTAGGAGACTGACCTACAATTTTATTAGGACTTTTAGAGTTCTTTTATCCCTATAAATAGACCCTCTATTCATTAGAATAAGGGGAGGAGAAGTAGACACAAGCTCGGGATAAAGGATTGAAGGCTAGATCAGGAAGGGTTTTGAGTTTTTCTTCTCTTCCCTTTTATTTTTGTTATGTAGTTAATATTTTAATTAGGGCTAGTTTGAAGCCCTAATCATGTCTCTATAAGATTACAGTATTGGCGCTTCTGCTACAGTTATCATTTGGATGTTTAACTTGATTAATTTCTGTTTGATCGAATTCTTCATATGCATGTGTGTTGGATTTGTGTTATTTAAGTCAATTTAGATGACCGAGTCCTGGACTTAATAAAGTGACAAAAGAACCCCATCACAGGTTCTTGGCTTAATCAACATGGAGAACCTGGAGTAGATTCCATGCCCTAGGCTTCGTGTGGTTGTTGATTTCCATAGATTTATGCTTTCCTTTGGAAATAAAATAATTAGAGTAGATGCCATGCGTAGTTCGTTTCTTATGGAAATCAATAGCTTAAGGAGTAGATACCATATCCTTAGGTTGGCAAACATTGAATATATGGATATAATTGAAATATTAACATCTTGTTAATCTTATTTGAGTATGGTTAGCGGTGGATTTCAAAACCTTAATCCTTTTTAGATTAGTTAATCTTTTAGCTTTATTTCATTAATTCAATTAAATATTTGACATCCATTTAATTCGGTTAATTAATTAGAAAATACATTCTAAGCATAATTTACCAATCCTCGTGGGAATGATATCGTATTTGTCTGCTATACTATCGTTTTTATCTTGTGCATTGATAAGTGCTAAAATATACATATTTTAGCCCATTCATTTACATTTGTTAATCTTTTAGTTTTGTTATTATGTGCTTTTTTACTTCATTTTTTGTATTTTTTTATGTTTTTCTAGGTTCTTGAAGAAAGGGAAGCAATTCTAGAAAGTTACAAGCTTAAAGGGCAATTTGGAAAATTTTGCAAGCTTTGGGATCTAGCACAAGCCACCAGGATTGAGAGCATCTGTGCTCGATCGCAAAAGACCTAGGCTTGAGCACAGATGCACTCAAACACCAGAGCAAGGACTGCGCGTACAAGCAGCTGTGCCCACACGCACCAGAATCAGGCTCAAGCACACATGCGCTTCGTGCACAACATCAGTGGGATCGATCGTAGAAGTAAGATTGAGTGCAACTCCTTGGGATCGAGTGGACTCGGGGCGGCCAGATACGGCCAGAATTCCCATTCCACTTAGGATTAGGTTTTCAAAGTCCTAGTTGGATTTGAAGACACAATTCTAGAGAGGAGAATTTGGAGCTACTAGGAGTCGTTTCTGGTTTCTTCTTTTCTTTTCTTTTTATGTTTAGTTTTATTATGTCTAGCTAAATACTTTTGTTAGGGGCTAGATTGAATTCCTAATTATGTCTTTTTAGGGTTTCAATTATGCCTTTGTTACAATCATGGTTTGGTTTATTTAAATTGATTATTTCCTGTTTATTTGAATTTCCCATATGAATGTGCTTAATCATCATGTGCATATGTGGATCTGTTAATTTAGTCAATTTGGATGACCGATTCTTGGGCTTAATCGAGTAACAAAAGAATCTCATCACAGGTTCTTGGGATAATCAACATGGGGAGCTAGTAGTAGATACCATACCCTAGACTTCATGTGTTTGTCGATTTCCATAGATTTATGTTTCCTTAAAGAACAACTTAGTAGATACTATGTTAAATCCTTTGGGGAAGAAAAGAAATAGAGTAGATATCATGCCTAATTCATTGCTTAGGGAAATCAATAGCTTAAGAAGTTGATACCATGCCCTTAGGTTGACAAACATTAATTATATCAACATGATTGGAACATTGACATATTTGTATCTTAATTAGTCTGATTAGTGGTGGATGTCAAATCCTAACATTTTCATTATCTTTATCTCTTTCAACATTGCAAATCTGTGACAATTTGGCAATTTAATTCAGAAAATCAGTTTTAAACAAAATCAATAATCCTCGTGGGAATGATCTTGTACTTGCACCCTATACTATCATTTTGATCTCGTGCACTTGCGAGTAAAATGTAGTAGCTATTCGCCTATTAATTTAGGTGGGTATTAGTCACAACAAGTTCTTGGCGCCGTTGCCAGGGATTGTTTAATTTGTTTAGAATTCCTTTCCTTAGGTTTGTTAATTTTTATTTTAATTTTTCGTTTTCTAATTTTGTTCATTGGTTTTCTGTCTGCTGTGTGTGATTCCAATTCTGTGAATAAGAAGTGCGATCGAGTGTAGAGTAAAATAAGCAGCGCGCAACAGGATGAGTGAGTACTTGTTTCTGAGATAGTGAGCACATCACTGCGATTGAGCGTAGGAACCATTACGCTCGAGCACAGTTCCGTCAGCAACACTGAAGCTGTTGTAAATTATAAAGTCTGATTTTCTTTTAAGTTTGGTTGACATGCAGGGTTGTCGATCTCAGAACTTAGCCATCGTTCCATACGATCCAGAAATTGAACGGACCATCCGATGAAGGCAAAGAGACAACTCTGAAGAAGTGTTCAAAGTCGGAGAAAAGATGGAAGAGAACCCACCGGTGCGAAGGCCCATGAAAAATTCCTTCATGCCACAGAACATCAACCAACCATCATGTATTAACTTCCAGCCCATTGAGCAGAGCAATTTTAACTTATCTTTGCGTCTGCTAAAGTTGATTCCAAACTATAGAGGCACACATTCCGAGAATCCATACTTACACATTAGGGATTTTTTGATCTCTGCAAGACTTAGAATGTCCAGGGTTTAACCGCAGAGGGATTCAGGTTAATTCTTTACCATTTTTCCTTGAAAGATAATGCTAAACTCTAATTAAATTCTTTGGTTGCAGGTTTGATTCACAACTGGGAAGAGATGTCCACAAAGTTCTTAAAGAAGTTTTTTCCAGCCCAAAAGACAAGGAAATTGAGGAGGGAGATTTAGACCTTCCAACAAAAAGATGGAGACCTTTTCTTTGAGGCATGGGATCACTTCAATGAGCTACTTCTCAACTGCCCACACCACAACGTATCTCAAGATGATCAGGTACAAACCTTCTATGAGGGTTTAAATGATGCTAACAAAGGTCTTGTAGATTTAGCTTGTGTTGGCATGTTGATTGAGAAAAGTAGTGAGGAAGCCATAGAGCTCTTTGAGACCATAAGTGAAAACTCCCAACAATTTTCACCCAGAAGGAGACAAGGACTAAAAAAAGGCAAGCATGAAGAAATCACATATTGTGGAGTTCAGATTCAAATGGCCTCCATAGAGAGAAAGCTGGATATGATAATGAAAGCCATAATGAGTCATAACATCTCCTTTGCCCAACAAAATGCACAAGTCAAGGTATGTGCCATATGTTATCATTTTGACCATACTAGTGGGATTTGTCCCATGTTTTCAATTGCAGAACAAGAGTCCAAAAAGAACGACCTTGAAGATGCCTTGATCAAGTTCCTATCTGCGCAACACCAGACTAATGCTCAAACAAGTCAGACCATTTATACATTAGAAGCAGCAGCCAGTCAAGCCATTCAAAGACTAGAGGGACAAGTAGAAAATCTGGCCAAGGAACTGAGTGAAGAAAAGAGGGATGAATGTCAAGAGCAACTAGAGGCTGTGACAACCCTCAGAAGTAGTAAGAGTGTTGATAACAAGGTGGGAACTGAGGAGACAATACAAGAACCTCCAGCTGAAGCCTCAATCCCCAAGGTAAGTGAAGAAGAGAAGATGCCTGTACAAGAATATCCAATTAAAGCCTCAACATCCAAGGTAAATGAAAAGGAGAAGGTGAATGCACCACCCTTCCCTTAGAGGTTTGTAAGACCAAAGAAAGAAAAGCAACTTCAGGATATCTTTGAAACTTTGAGAAAAGTTGAAATAAACATTCCTTTATTTGATGCAATTCAGTAAATTCTTGTTTATGCTGAATTTTTAAAGGACTTTTGCGCTCATAAAAGGAAGTTTCAGGATCATGAAAAAGTATTTTTAACAGAAGAGGTAAGTGCACTGGTATTGATAAAGTTGCCACCCAAGTTGAAACACCCGGGTAGGTTCACTATCCCTTGCAAGATAGGCGATAAGCTTTTTTAGTGTGCACTATTGGATCTAAGAGCGGGTATCAATCTGCTACCAAATAATGTCTATATGACATTGGGTCTGGGGGAGCTACAACCAACCTTGATCACCTTACAACTCACAGAGAGAAGCATTAGAAGACCGAGAGGTATTTTGGAGGATGTCCTGGTTAAGGTAGACCAATTTATCTTACCTGCTCATTTCATTGTGTTAGACATGGAAGAATCACCTATGCTTTTGCCCTTACCTATTATCTGGGGAAGACCCTTTATGAGGACCGTAGATACAAAAATTTGCATGAAAAAGGGTATTGTAAGTATGAAGGTAAATGGGGAGAAAATAGAGTTCAAACTTTTTGATACAATAAAATTACCCCAAGATGATCTTGATTGTTTTAGTGTCTGTTTAATTCAAGTTGCTGTTGAGAAAATCTTTCAGGTCCATCATATTGATCCAGTAGAGGAAGCCCTCACTCATAGTTTCACAAGGCAAGACATTGAGTCAAAATTGGAGGATGTGACTGATGACAGCATTGAAATCGTGCACTCCCTTGAGGCATCTCCACCTCATCCAGGTAGGTATAGAACCCCTTTTGAGACTCTTATACCGAATATAACTACTCTTGTTCCTTCTTTTGTCCAGGCACCAATCTTAGAACTAAAGTAGCTGCCTACACATTTGAAGTATGCCTACCTAGGAGCCAATAGGACATTACCTGTGATAATTGTTGCGGAATTGAGTTTGGAGGAAGAGGAGAAATTCCCCTTGAGGATGAAGCAAAGCCAACTAGGGATGCACAAAGAAGATTGAACCCACACATGAAGTAGGTGGTTAGGGTTGAAATCCTAAAATTGTTAGATGCAGGCATCATCTATCCCATCTCAAACAGCAAATGGGTAAGTCTGGTTCAAGTAGTGCAGGAAAAGAGTGGGATTACAGTAGTGAAAAATAATGAGGATGAGCTAGTACCCACAAGAATGACCACCGGATGGAGGGTGTGTATTGACTATTGAAAGCTCAACAAGGAGACCCGGAAAGATCATTTTCCACTACCCTTCATTGATCAGATGTTAGAGAGATTGGCTGGCTACAGCTACTGTTGCTTTCTGGATGGTTATAGTGGTTACAACCAAATTGCGATAGCACCAGATGATAAAGAAAAGACCACCTTCACATGTCCCTTTGGTACATTTTCCTATAGAAGAATGCCGTTTGGATTATGCAATACTCCAGCTACATTTCAAAGATGCATGATGAGCATTTTCTTAGACATGGTGGAAAAGTTCATTGAAGTATTTATGGGTGATTTTAACGTCTTTGGCTCTAACTTCAATGAATGCCTCCACCATCTACAAATGGTCCTTAAAAGGTGCGAAGAATGTAATTTGGTGCTTAGTTGGGAAAAGTGCCACTTCATGGTACAACAAGGCATTGTGCTGGGTCACGTGATCTCTAAGAAGGGCACTGAGGTGGACAAAGCAAAATTTGACATCATCTCCATGCCCCCTCCTGTAACAGTAAAGGGTGTGAGAAGTTTTTTGGGACATGCCAGAGTCTATAGAAGATTCATCAAAGACTTCTTGGCCACTTAGTGTGCTACTAGCCAAAGATGTCAAGTTTTTATGGACAGATGAGTGCATGAACTCTTTCAAAATACTGAAGAAGCTGCTTACATTTGCACCGATAATGATGGCACCAGATTGGAACCTCCGGTTCGAGCTTATGTGTGATGCCAGGGACTTTGCGCTGGGAGCTGTTCTGGGACAGTGAGTTGGGAAGGTACCTCATGCCATCTACTATGCATCTAGGATTTTGAATGATGCTCAGTTGAACTATTCCAACACAGAAAAATTTAGATCATATCTGATTGGATCTAAAGTCATCATCTATACCGATCATGGTGCACTCAGATACCTATTTGCAAAGAAAGATGCAAAACTGATAAGTGCTAAAATATTTATATTTTCAGCCCTTAACTTGCATGTTTTAATCCTTTGGTTTTGGTTAATTAGGACATTTTACTGCCTTTTTGTATTTTCTTTGTTTTATAGGCTTTTGGAAGAAAAGAAAGCATTTCTGGAAAAATTCCAAGCTTAAAGGGGCAAATTGGGAAGACCTAGAGGATATGGTTAAGCTTAACCAATCATGGTTAAAGTTTAATCAAATAAAGGAAAGGATTAATTCGGAATTTCTCAATTTGAAGTCAAATCGGATTGGATGCAAAATTGGATTCTGAATACGTCTTGGTATTTTGACCATAACTTTCATCTCAGATATCCGATTGAAGTGATTCAAGCGGCATTGGAAAGCTAACTCAAACTAATACAATTCATTGTGAAATAGCATTTTCCCAATTCGGAGCGTCGCAAGGCCAAAATCACGCCGCAAGATAGGACCGCAATTCTGGGCGAATCCTATTCCGATTTGGGCTTAGGTTTTCTTTATCCTAATTGGGCTTGGACTTAAATCTCCGAAATTCCTAGGATTACTAGGGCTTCTAGGGCTCTCCTAAGCCATATAAATAGACCTCTAAGCCTCACAATTGGAGGCGGCCGTTTTAAGCTGAATTACGACGTATTGCCGTGGGGAAGCTTTTGCTTTGTTTTCCATTGTAAGTTTTATTCTTTCGATGATGACAATTCAATTGGTGATTATTTTTGTTATCATGAGAGGCTAAATCTTTCAACTAAGGTTGAAGATGAAGCTTCGTCATTGACAAACTCATGTATTCTCGTATTTTGTTTATACAATTTTGACTTCGAATAAGGATGTTGTAGATTTTAATTCAATTGCTTGATTTATATCTTTTAATTGAATGTGATGAACTATTATGTGTTGGAGTTGGATATTTGATGTGTTTCATCCTTCGGATACATCAAATCATTCGATTGAAATCGGATATCCGTTGTGATTCGTTAACTAAACGGATACATAGGATGATTTAATTTCGAATCGGATATTTGTTGTGATTTGTAAAAATGGGTGGATTCATTGAATGATTTAAACTTGATATTTGTAAAACATCGAATATAGTTTTTCGATTGTAGGAACAAATACGAGAATATAGAGGTAAGATTTGGCGAAGTGAATTCTAAAACCTTAGTGTTCTTTACCATTTTATTTCATTATTTTCTTTAGTTTATGTTTTATTTTGCACGACAAAAATCACAAAATTCGGAACTAGGTTAAAATAGAGTTGGTTTAAATAGAAATTGGTTTACACAACACAAATCACTGTGGATCGACCTCGCACTTGCACACACGCTATATTGCACACGACTCGTGCACTTGCGAGTACAATTAAATTTGTACATCAAATTTTGGCGCCGTTGCCGGGGATTTGTTTGTTTGTGAAATTGATTTTTATTTGAATTGATTTTATTTTTCTACTAGTTGTTTTATTTTTGCAATTTTATTTTATTGTATTTGTATTTGTTGTTGTTTCTGCCATTCTGATCTAAAAAAAAAAAAAACAGAAAAAAGAAAAAGAAAAAGGGGTTTGTTGTTTCTGTTTTTCTTGCTGCAGTTTCAGAGAATTTTAGTTT
>NC_081542.1:38004622-38035000 GCF_901000735.1 Corylus avellana
ACTTAAAACTTAGCGCTTGTGGGAGGCAACCCTCATTCTTTCCCTTACCATTTTATCTTGTTTGTTTGTTTCTGTTGTGTTTTTCAGGGCAAGTGTCTGCCATTCAAGTTTGGGGGAGCATTCTCCTATGTTATACCCGACTTGCGCCGCGCACCTGGTATTGTATCTTTGGAACCATTGGGGACAATGTGTCATTTTAGTTTGGGGGTGGGGTAGACATTTCTCTGTCTTTTTCCTTAATTATTCGTGTTGTTTTGTTATATATATATATATATATAAAATAAAAAATAAAAAAATAAAAAAAATCTGCTATGTTATTGATTAAGCAAGGATAACACCTATTCTGTGGTTTGCATGTCATTGGTCTGTTTAGCATTTTGAACACAGCATGTCAGTAGGAATTTGAGTCTTTTGACTCATTGTTGGATTAGAGAGATTTCACATGTTCGAGTTTATCACCACGAGCACACTAGCACAGAATCGGTGAGGTATAAGATTTGACTTGATTAGGGTATATTTTGAGATAGGTAGGATGAAGTGTGATGAAACCATGGCTTGAAAAAAAAAAAAAAAAAAAATCAAATCAGTTTGAGCTTCTCATTGAGTAACCGGACCTCATGCCTCACAAAGCATTGAGTGTTCGCGTAAAAAGATGAGAAACCTAACTTGGTTGGTTGTATGGCTAGTTTGGCTTCGTAGCCTAGTTGACTTGAGTAATTAAGACCTTAGGGATGTTTCTACATCTAGTGCCCTAAAACCATTTGGTTTGGGAGTCTCTGGCCCAACACTCGTTACATGGGTCAATTAGAAAGCTTAAGGAAGCTAAGCATTGCACAGCCTATACAAAAAAAAAAAAAAATAAATAAAAAAAAAAAAATAAAAAAATAAAAAAATTAAGCCTTGGTTGTTTCATCTGAGCAAATTCCTATCACATCTAAAGTACACCCAAGTTTGAGAATAAATTGAAGCCTCCGGATTTTATGTTAGTCTCACATTGCACTTATTGGAACATGTGTTGTCTCAAATTTCCCTCTTTGAGTTGAATGATTTGTGCTTATCTTGATGATGTGATTGTGGTGTTCATTATGATAAACCTACTCATGATGTTAAAAACCATGTGTTTGTGTGGAAGTCCTTGTTTATGAAATAACATAGTGCATAAATGTTTGTGGGTATCATTCCTGTTAAACTCTCACGAGACTTCACTCGTCCTCTAGGGATACCTAGGGGTTTAAAAGGCTTGTTGCATACGCTAAATGCAATCGTACATCCCACGAAAGATGGATTTATCTTTTGTTTTCTGTTTTTCCATTCTTGTTTTTAGTTTTGTATTGCTAAGGGACTAGCAATATGTAAGTTTGGGGGTGTGATAAATGCTAAAATATTTATATTTTCAGCCCTTAACTTGCATGTTTTAATCCTTTGGTTTTGGTTAATTAGGACATTTTACTGCCTTTTTGTATTTTCTTTGTTTTATAGGCTTTTGGAAGAAAAGAAAGCATTTCTGGAAAAATTTCAAGCTTAAAGGGGCAAATTGGGAAGACCTAGAGGATATGGTTAAGCTTAACCAATCATGGTTAAAGTTTAATCAAATAAAGGAAAGGATTAATTCGGAATTTCTCAATTTGAAGTCAAATCGGATTGGATGCAAAATTGGATTCTGAATACGTCTCTGTATTTTGACCATAACTTTCATCTCAGATATCCGATTGAAGTGATTCAAGCGGCATTGGAAATAGCATTTTCTCAATTCGGAGCGCCGCAAGGCCAAAATCACGCCGCAAGATAGGACCGCAATTCTGGGCGAATCCTATTCCGATTTGGGCTTAGGTTTTCTTTATCCTAATTGGGCTTGGACTTAAATCTCCGAAATTCCTAGGATTACTAGGACTTCTAGGGCTCTCCTAAGCCATATAAATAGACCTCTAAGCCTCACAATTGGAGGAGGCCATTTTAAGCTGAATTACGACGTATTGCCGTGGGGAAGCTTTTGCTTTGTTTTCCATTGTAAGTTTTATTCTTTCGATGATGACAATTCAATTGGTGATTATTTTTGTTATCATGAGAGGCTAAATCTTTCAACTAAGGTTGAAGATGAAGCTTCGTCATTGACAAACTCATGTATTCTCGTATTTTGTTTATACAATTTTGACTTCGAATAAGGATGTTGTAGATTTTCATTCAATTGCTTGATTTATATCTTTTAATTGAATGTGATGAACTATTATGTGTTGGAGTTGGATATTTGATGTGTTTCATCCTTCGGATACATCAAATCATTCGATTGAAATCGGATATCCGTTGTGATTCGTTAACCAAACGGATACATAGGATGATTTAATTTCGAATCGGATATTTGTTGTGATTTGTAAAAATGGGTGGATTCATTGAATGATTTAAACTTGATATTTGTAAAACATCGAATATAGTTTTTCGATTGTAGGAACAAATACGAGAATATAGAGTTAAGATTTGGCGAAGTGAATTCTAAAACCTTAGTGTTCTTTACCATTTTATTTCATTATTTTCTTTAGTTTATGTTTTATTTTGCACGACAAAAATCACAAAATTCGGAACTAGGTTAAAATAGAGTTGGTTTAAATAGAAATTGGTTTACACAACACAAATCCCTGTGGATCGACCTCGCACTTGCACACACGCTATATTGCACACGACTCGTGCACTTGCGAGTACAATTAAATTTGTACATCAAAAACCTACGTTGATGAGATGGGTCTTGCTTCTACAAGAATTCGACCTTGAAATTAAAGACAAAAGAGGATGTGAAAATGTGGTGGCAGATCACTTGTCCAGGTTGTTGGATGAAGAAGAAGGGAATGAGCTTCCTTTAGGCGAACAATTTCCTGATGAGCAGTTATTTACCAGCAATGTCCACATACTATGGTATGCTGACATTGTGAACTACATAACTGCACGGGTCATCCCCCCAGGTAGGTCCAGTCAGGAAAAGAAGAGATTGATATCCATATCTCAACAGTACGATTGGGATGAACCCTCTCTTTTCAAATTTTGCCCTGATCAAATCATCTAGAGGTGTATACCAGAGGAAGAGCATACCATCATCTTACAGCATTGCCATGAGCTTGCATGCAGCGGACATTTTAAAGCCAAGAAAACGACACTCAAGGTATTATAGTCAGGATTTTTTCGGCCTTCCATATCTAAAGATGCTTTTGGGTTTTCTAGTGCCTGTGACAAATGCCAAATAACTGGGAACATCTCTTCCCAAAATCAAATGCCATTACAAAACATTCAAGAGGTCAAACTCTTCAATGTATGGGGCAATGATTTTATGGGCCCATTTCCTAACTCATTCGGGTATTTGTATATTCTTGTGGTTGTAGATTATGTATCCAAATGGGTCAAGGCTATCCCCTCAAAGACTAATGATCATCAAGTTGTTGTGAAGTTTTTGCATGAAAATATTTTCGCTCGATTTGGGACACCAAGAGCAATCGTCAGTAATGGAGGAAGCCATTTTAATAATCAACCCTTCGCTTCTTTGATAAAGAAGTACGAGATCACACATAAGGTGGGCACTCCATATTATCCCCAGACAAGTGGACAGGTGGAGATCAGCAATTGAGAAATCAAGAACATCCTGGAGAAGACAATGGATCACAGAAAGGATTGGTCCCTAAGAATGAATGATGCACTATAGGCCTATCGAACTGGATACAAGACCCCATAGGCATGTTGCCATATCGGCTAGTCTTTTGGAAGGCATGTCACCTGCCTGTAGAGTTGGAGCATCGAGCATACTGGTCCATAAAGAAATTCAATTTCGACATGAAGCAAGCGGGTGAATAGCGGAAAATCTAGCTAGTAGAACTAAAAGAATTGAGGCATGATGCCTATGAAAATGCCAAGCTATACAAAGAAAGGACCAAGGCATATCATGACAAGCAACTTGTCAGGAAAGAATTTCATGTAGGACAAAAAGTGTTGCTGTACAATTCAAGGTTTAGACTTTTTCCTGGTAAGCTTATATCGTGATGGTATGGCCGGTATACTGTCACCAAAGTGTTCCCCCATAGAGCATTAGAGGTTCATAACCCAAAAGGAAATCAAACATTCAAGGTTAATGGACACAGAGAGAAGCCCTATTTGGAAAGGGTTTTGGAACCAATAAAGAGGTACATAGCACTCCAGTCTTTGCCCAATATGCAGCATTACCAAGAGTGCTAGAACCACAACCAGGGGAGATTGGGTACATCTCCCAAGAAGAGTGGCACAACAGTTACGACCAAAATGCTCGAGCCATAAGTGAAGGAGCTCGAGCAGGTCTACCCAGAATAGTGGTACTGAGGCCATTATGGGCAGTGAGAGGACAACAGTCTGGTTGAAGGCGTTAAACTTAGCGCTGATGAGAGGCACCTCATAGTATATCCTTTTTATTTTCTGTTTGTTTTTCATTTCTGTTGTTTATTTTTAGTTTTTTTATTTTTTTATTTTTTCCTTTTTATTTGTTTTTGTAGTTTGTTTTTCAAGGACAAGTGTGCTTGCATTCAAGTTTGGGGGTGTGCTATGAGCCATACCTGTTCCAGCTAGTTTCCCCATCTCCCGGGTAAGATATTTCCATGTTATATGTTGTGCCAAATACTATCTAAATTAATAGATAATATTGAGTACATTTTACTCGCAAGTGTACAAGATCAAACGATAGTATAGTGCAGGAAGTACGAGATCGATCCCACGAGGATTGTTGATTATATTTAGAATTGATTAAAAATATAAAGTTGTCACTAAATCGATATTATGAAAAAGAAATAAAAAGATAAAGTAAAGGTAGAGATAGGGCTTTGATATCCACCACTAATCATGCTCAAATAATATAACAATATGCCAATGATCCAATCATATTATGAATACCTAATGTTTGCCAACTTAAGGGCATGGGTGTATATTCCTTAAGCTATTGATTTTCCTAAGCAATGAGTTAGGCATGGGTGTATACTCTAACTTTTTTTTTTCTCAAAGGATTTAGCATGGGTGTATACTAAGTTGTTCATTAAGAAAGCATAAATCTGTGGAAATCGACAAACACACAGAACCTAGGGCATGGGTGTATACTTCAGGTTTTCCATGTTGATTAACCCAGGAACCCGGTGTGGATTTCTTTTTTACTCTTATTAAACCTAGGACTCGGTCATCCAAATTGATTTAATTAACTAATCCATACCACATGCATATAATGGCCAATCACACACATATGAGAAATTGAAGAAAACATGCATTAATCAAGTTAAGCAACACAATATGATTATCACAAAGGCGCCAATATTGAAATATTAAATAAACATAATTAGGGCTTCAATCTAGCCCTACTAAGTAAATTAGTTACACATGAGTTTGATGTTAAACATCTTCATAAAATAAAATAGAAAGAAAAAGAATAAACCCAAAACTTGAACTTGAAGAGCTCCAATGCTTCTCCTTGGAAATTGTGTCCTTGAAATTGTGTGTCTATTCTAAAGGTTTAAGGGTCTATTTATAAGCCTTAGGAATACTCTAGAAACCCTAAAAAAACGTAGCGTTTGAGCCCTAGTTCGCATAAGCTTCGAAACCATAAAAGAAATAATTTCCGTAACAAGGCTGGTGGCTCTCTTGCTCCACACGCACGGGTGCGCTCGATAGCAACTCGTGTGTGATTGATTGCAGGACTGCGATCGATCCTCTGTGCTGGGCACTCGATCGCAGGTGTGATCGAGGCTGTTGCTTGTGCACACGAGCACACGTCTTGGTCTTGGTCTGTAGTGTGCTCGTTCACAGCTCCACTGCGATCGATCGCACTACCAAAGCCTCCTGCTTTTTCCAAAATAGCTCTTTAAGTCCAAAACTTCCGGAATTGCTTCATTTTCTTCCAAAAGCCTATAAAAACAAAGAAAGCACATAAAAGAACTAATATGACATAAATTAATCAAAACTAAAGGATTAACAAATATAAGTTAATGGCTAAAATATGAATATTTTGGCACTTAACATTATACACACATTGAGGACAATGTGTAATTTAAGTTTTGGGGTATGGGAGACACTTGCACACACTTTGTCCCTAAATTTTTGAAAAAAATGCATGTTGATGTCTGTCTTTAAAATTTTTGTTGATCTAAAAATATTGTGATTTGATTTTCATTGGTGAGCTTAAAATGTTGAACACATGATGTGATGATAGAATTTCTAAGTTTGGCTACTTACTTTAGGCAATTGAGAATTCACCAGTTTAATATGTTTTAACACAAGCACATTAGCATATCATGTTTGAGGTATGACATGTGAGCCTGATGTGAAGTGTATGTTTCTATGTCTTGGGTGAAGCTGGGTGACTTGCAGGATGATACTTTCGCATGTAAGAAAAAAAAAAAGTTAGAATTTTGATTTGGTTAATGTCATGACTAGTTTAGTTTCGTAGCCTTTTTGAAACGAGTTGGTAAGTCCTTAGGGGTGTCTGTACACCTAATGCCCTAAAATCATCTGGTTTGGGAGTCATTGGCTTAACACTTGTTATAGGGGTCATTTAGAAAGCTTAATGATAAATGCTAAAATATTCATATTTTCAGCCCTTAACTTGCATGTTTTAATCCTTTGGTTTTAATTAATTAGGCTATTTTAATTTCTTTTTGTGTTTTTCATACTTTTACAGGCTTTTGGAAGAAAATGAAGTAAAACTAGGTGATTTGTGCTCAAAAGAGAAGATGGAGACAATTGGAGCTCCCTGGTACTGCGATCAATCGCAGGGCACCTGCGATCGAGCGCAATACCCGAGAGGACACAGCATCAAGCAAGCTAGGTGCGATCGAGCGCATGACAGAAGAAGGAACGATCGTAGACTTGCGATCGAGCGCACACGGGCTGCGATCGAGCTCACCCGTGTGTAGGAGACTTATTAAGTGGCGGCTGGATTGACATTCTTTCCATATTAGGATTTTCCAACTCCAAATTGTATTTGGTCTCAAAACCCTACGAAATCCCTAGGTTTACTTCTTTGTCTAGGACTTCTAAAGCCTATAAATAGACCCTTAAGCCTATAGAATAGATATACTTTGTAAGGAGAAGAATAAGAGCTCTTCAAGTTCAAGTCTCGGGTTTATTCTTTTCCTTTCTTTTCTTTTATTTTATGAAGATGTTTAACATCAACTTTATGTGTAGCTAATTTAATTAGTAGGGCTTGATTGAAGCTCTAGTTATGTTTTGTTAATATTTCAATATTGGAGCCTTTGTGATGATCTTGTTGTGCTATTTAACTTGATTAATGCCTACTTGCATGAATTCCTCATATGTGTGTGCCTGATCAACATATGCATGTAGTACAGACTAGTTAGTTAAATCAATTTGGATGGCTGCGTCCTGGCTTTAACATAAGTAACAAAAGAAATCCACACCGGATTCTTGGGTTAATCAACATGGGGAACTGGGAGTATATGCCATGCCCTAGGTCTCGTGTGTTTGTCGATTTTCATAGAACATATGCCTTCCTAAGGAACAACTTAGTATAAATCATGCTAAATCCCTTAGGAATGAAAAAGTTAGAGTATACGCCATGCCCTAAGGTTGACAAACATTAGATATGCATAACTTGATCAAGTACTTGCACCATATACTACTATGTTGACCTTGTGCACTTGCAGGTAAAACGTACAATTATTCACCTATTAATTTAGGTAGATTTTTGCACAACACTTAATGGAACCAAGCACTGCACAGCCTGACCAAAAAGAAAAGAAATTTATGCCTTGGTTATTTATTCTAATAAGGATCCCAGTGAACTTTGAGATATTGAAACATTGCACATTAGAAATCATGGGAAGCTTCATATTTATGTGCTAGTTCACTTTACACTGTTTTGAGCTGGTGATGGCTTTGCAGGTATTTTGTAAGTAGTTAGACTTTTGAAATTCGAATTCATTCTGAACATGGAGTTTATCTTTTTAAACTTGCTAATAAATGAGAATCATGGTTTTAAGTGATACTTGAGTCTTGCGGACAACATTAACTTTGCATAATGTTTGTGGGTAGCATTTCTGTTAAACCCTCATGAGACTTCACTCGTCCTACTAGGGATGCCTAGGGGTTTAAAAGGCTTGGTTCATATGCTAAATGCAATCGTGTTTCCTACGACAGTGGAGGTAGAGTAGTTTTTGTTTTAGTTTCTTTTTATTTGTAGTTTTGTATTGCTAAAGGACTAATAATATGTAAGTTTGGGGGTGTGATGAGCTAAAATATACATATTTTGGCCCTTTAATTTGCATTTGTTAATCTTGTAGTTATATTATTATGTGCTGTTTTGGTTCATTTTTGTGTCTTCTATGTTTTTCTAGGTTCCTGAAGAAAAGGAAGCAATTTTGGAAACTTACAAGCTTAAAGGGCAATTTGGAAAATTTTGCAAGCTTTGGGATCGAGCACAAGCCACCAGGATCGAGCGCATTTGCGCCCGATCGCAAAAAACCTAGGCTCGAGTGCAGATGCGCTTGAACGCCAGAGCAAGGATCATGTGCACAAGTAGCTGCGCCCACACACACGAGAATCAGGCTCAAACGCAAATGAGCTCGAGTGCAACATCAGTGGGTTCGATCGCAGAAGTGCATTCGACTGCACTCGGGGCACCCAGATACGGCCAGACTTCCCATTTCACTTAGGATTAGGTTTACAAAGTCCTACTTGGATAAGAAGTCATAACTTCAATTTTACTTGATTTACTAGGGTTTCTAGGTCTCTCCTAAGCCTATAAACAGACCTATAAGCCTCACAATTGAAGACACACTTCCAGAGGAGAATTTTGAGCTACTTCTAGGAGTCGTTTCCGGTTTCTTTCTTCTTATGTTTAGTTTTATTATGTCTAGCTAAATACTTTCGTTAGGAGCTAGATTAAAGCCCTAATTATGTCTTTTTAGGATTTCAATTATGCCTTTGTTACAATCATGTTTTTGTTTTTTTTTTTAAATTGATTATTTCTTCTTTATTTGAATTTCCCATATGAATGTGCTTAATCATCATGTGCATATGTGGATCTTTTAATTTAGTCAATTTGGATGATCGATTCTTGGCCTTACTAAAGTAACAAAAGAATCTCATCACAGGTTCTAGGGGTAATCAACATGGGGAACTAAGAGTAGATACCATACCCTAAACTTTATGTGTTTGTTAATTTTCATAGACTTATGTTTCCTTAAAGAACAACTTAGTAGATATCATGCTAAATCCTTTGGGGAAGAAAAGAATTTGAGTAGATATCATGCCTAATTCATTGATTAGGGAAATCAATAGCTTAAGGAGTAAATACCATGCCCTTAGGTTGACAAACATTAATTATATCAACATAATTGGAACATTGGCATATTTGTATCTTAATTTGTCTGATTAGTGGTGGATGTCAAATCCCTAAGCTTTCATTATCTTTATTTCTTTCAACATTGCAAATCTGTGACAATTTGGCAATTTATTTCTAAAAATCAGTTCTAAATAAAATCAATAATCCTCGTGGGAATGATCTTGTACTTGCACCCTATACTATCGTTTTGATCTTGTGCACTTGTGAGTAAAAAGTAGTAGATATTCGCCTATTAATTTAGGTTGGTATTTGTCACAACATGCACTTGCGAGTAAAAAGTACCAAATATTGTTTATAAATTTATGTGGTATTTGGCACAACAAGTTTTTGGTGCCATTGCCGGGGATTGCGTTAAATTACATCTAGAAATGTTTTTCCTTTAGTTTAATTTTATCTCAATTTTAATTTTATTTATTTAATTTTCTTTGTTTTTGTTTATTTGTAATTCTGTTTTGAATTTGATTTTCTTTGTTTTTGTGTCTTTTCTGTTTTACTGTCCGCAACTCTGATATTTTATGAGCTAGTGCAATCGATCGCAAGTGCATTACGATCAAGCGCATCATTGCCAGACAGCAATATTGATGTTGCTGTGAGTCCTTTATGTTTCGGTGTTGTGACAATGCGCTCGAGCGCAGCGGTGCGATCAAGCACAAGTGCATTGCGATCGAGCGCACTGCTAGACAGCTATACTGAAGCTACTATTATGTCGAGTATGCTTTTATTATTTTTTCTTTCTTTATGTAATCTATTATGTTTTCTTTTTTTTTTTATTTTTTTATTTCTTTTATTATTTATTTCTGTTTTTGTTTTATTTAATTTTCTTCTAATCTTTCCTATTTGCTGTGATCATGTTTCTGATCTCCAGTAGTGCGATCGATCTCAACTCTATCGCGATCAAGCGCATTACTGCTAGACAACAGTACTGAAGCTGCTGTAACCACTGTCCACTGTTCTATGCCCTCTGCGATCGAGCACACCATTGCCAGACAACAGTACTGAAGGTGCTGTAATTCTATTTTGTGGCAGTGCGACCAAGCACCCAAACAGAGGAATTGAGTGTACCAATGCAATCGATCGCAGTCCTTCAACGATCGAGCGCACCTCTAGGCAACAGTACTGAACCTGTTGTAAATTCCAAATCTAATTGGTTTCTTTTCTCGTAGGGTCATCGATCTCAGAAATTATCCATTATTCCATACGATGCATGCTAGGGTCCAATAGTCACATTCTAGCACTCCAAGACTTCATCTTCAGGCCATTATCATGGCCAGAGTACACGATCTCCTTCTAGGGTTATCTTCTCCATCGTTGTTCTATTCTTTGATTGTATTTTTACAACAATGTGTTGCACTTGACTGGTATTTGGGTGGAGACGTGGAGTATCATTTATTTATTTTAGGGACCAGTGCTTTTGCAAGTTTGAGGGTATGCTATGAACCATACCTAGTCCAACTAGCATTCTCACAAGAATAGTAGTACTGAAGCTACTACCAATAACACATGAACCACTGCAGAAGGAATTGAGCACACCTATTGAGAACAGTGGTACTGAAGCCACTACATGTTTGAGATTTACACAGTCTGGCTGAAGACGGAAAACTTAGTACCCTTGGGAGGCAACCCATTCCATGACAAAGTGTCTTGGATTCAAGTTTGGGGGTATGCTACGAGCCATACCTTTGTCCAACCAGTTTTCTCATCTCCTGGGTATGATCTTTCCATTTTTTTTTTTTTTTTTCACATTGAGGACAATGTGTAATTCAAGTTTGGGGGTATGGGAGACACACACACACTTTGTCCGAAATTTTAAAATGTTCAAAAATTTAAAAATTTAAAAATTGCATGTTCATGTTATTCCTAAGAGTTTGGTTGATCTAGAAACAATGATTTGAATTTGATTGGTGAGCTCAAAATGTTGAACACATGATTTGATGGTTGGAATTTCTAAAGTTTGATTACTTACTTTTGGCACTTGAGAATTTTCTTGTTTTGATTCTAAATTGCCACAAGCACATTAGCACATAGTTTGTGGGGTATGACATGTGAATCTGATTGTGTATGTTTTAATGTCTTGAGTAAGCTGGGAGACTTGTTAGATGGATACTTTGACTTTTGACGTGAACACTCATTGCTTTTATATATATATATAAAAGCAATGAGTGTTCACGTCAAAATGTGAAAATTTTGATTTGATTAATGATAAGTGTTAAAATATTCATATTTTAGCCCCTTAATTTACATTTGTTAATTTATTAGTCTTGTTATTTTGTGCTATTTTACTTCCTCTTTGTGTTTTATGTGTTTTTGTAGGTCATGGAAGAAAAGGAAGCAATTCTAGAAAATTTGAGCATAAAAGGCAAATTTGGGAAAAGGCTGGAGCGTGCGATCAAGCGCACAAGACCAAGGCTCGAGTGCATCAGCGCTCCAGTGCCCAAGCCAAGGAGCAAGCTCAGAATGCGCCCGCGCGCACAGGAAAAAGACTCGAATGCATCTGCGATCGAGCACTAGCTTGCGCTCGAGTGCACAAACCTAGGATCGAGTGCACTCGTGCGGCCCTAATACAGTGAGACTCCTTTTCCATATCAAATTAGGTTTTCCTAGTCCTACTTGAACTAGGACTTAAACCTACGAGTTTACTAGGGTTTCTAAGACTTACAGGATTTTTCTAACCTATAAATAGACATCTAGGCCACTAGAAAAATGGACCATTGAAGTGACAATTTTAGAGAGGAGAATTTGGAGGCTACTTCTTGGAGTCGTTTTTGGTTATTTCTTTTTCCTTTATTTTAATTATGTCTAACTACCTCTTTAGTTAGGGGATAGATTGAGGCCCTAATCATGTCTTTTTAGGATTTCAATATTTGCACCTTTGCTACAATCATATTTTGGTATATTTAAATTGATTATTTTCTGGCTAATTGAATTCCTCATATGGATGTGCCTGATCAACATATGCATGTGGTATGGATTTGTTATTTAAGTCAATTTGGATGATCGAGTCCGAAGCTTAATATAGTAACAAAAGAACCCCATCACAATAATCAACATGGAAAACTAGGAGTAGACACCCATACCCTAGGCTTCATATGTTTGTCGATTTTCATAGATTTATGCTTTTTTAAAGAACAACTTAGTAGACACCCATGCTAAATCCTTTGAGAAATAAAAGAATTAGAGTAGACACCCATGCCTAGCTTAGGGAGATCCATACCTTAAGGAGTATATACCCATGCCTGTAGGTTGACAAGCATTAAATATACCTGTATGATTGGTACATTGGCATATTGTTATCTTAATTAGTCTGATTAGTGGTGGATGTCGAATCCCTAAAACTTTCATTTATCTTTATCTCTTTTCATTATATCAATTTCGTGACAAATTTGGTATTTTAATATGGAAAAACTGTTTTAAACAAAATCAATAATCCTTGGAGAATGATCTTGTATTTGCACCCTATGCTATCATTTTGAACTTGTGCACTTGCGAGTAAAACGTACATCTATTCGCTTATTAATTTAGGTGGATATTTGCACAACAAGTTTTTTGCGCCGTTGCCAGGGATTCTTTAATTTTGTTTAGAATTTTTTTCCCTGGTTTATTTTATTTTGTTTTAGTTTTTTATTTTTTATTTATTTATTTTTTTCTATTTTCTGGTTTTCCGTACTTCTTGTGCTATCTACAGAGTGCACTTGAGCGCCTATTCCAAGGCGATCAAGCGCACCAGCTAGTGCGATCGATTGCACATCTAGACAGCAGCACTGAAACTATTTTAATTACGGATATGATTTTTTTTCTTTTCATGCTGGGTCATTTGAGTCTGCATCTTTGTAAGTTTTTATTTTCCTTTTGATTTTAACTTTTTTTTGTTATTTTATTTTTGTTTTCACACATATGGAGAAACATTCCAACACTCTTATGGGCATATATACACATCGTTCAATTGATTGGGGAACGATGACTATTTTGATTCCTATTACTCGGCCTGGAGCCAACAGTCTAATCTCCAATGGCAAGCTCAAGCTCCTGAAGATTATGCTCCAAAATTTCATGAACTGCACCATCAATCATATCCGCAGTTCTATGGTCAATCATATTCCTATCTTAGCCACAGTAGGGCCAATATGCAACTGCTGCAATACATTGCCAAGATAGAAGCTCAAGAGAAGGCATCTCCCATTTATTGGTCCCAAGAATACGAAGAGGAGCCATCTCCCATTGATTGGCCTCAACAATACCAAGAAGAGCGACCTCCTTCAATGAGTTATGACTTTTTAGCTCTTCTCAACGAATTTAAAAGCCACGCAGAAGAAAATAAGTGAGTGATGCAATCCATCTGCAAGATAGATGATCTTCTCAATAAAAAAGAAGAAGAGTTTTAAAGTCAGTCGGTGGCCAATCCTAATGGACACTACATGGAGGATGAGTGTACGTACTTTTATGAGCAATCTATCACCACATTAAGGAGTGAAGAAGCGTTCGAAAGTCAAGAGGAATAGGGGAAGGAGGAGCAGATTGAGGTTCCACATGACGTACATCAGGAAAAAGGCAAGGAAAGAAGCATTGAGGTTTCTTCAGCATCAACTCCTATTTCCGAATTACCAATGGGCTAGGAGAGTAGTCTGTTAGGGCTATTAAATGAGCGAATTGAGGACCTCAAAATAGATAAATTCCCTAAGTATTCTCCTCATATTATTCTAGTTCATGATTCCTTTCCGGATGAAAAACTGTTTGAGAAGACTCAAAGTGGTCCACCACAATCTATGGACAATTAGAATTACCTTTTTGTAGGTAAAATTCATTCACTTTGGTCCAAGAGAAGAAAAGATTGGTGCTTCAAATTTAAACTTAAAGGTCAGAAAGCACTAAGCGCTTCAATGATGAGGATTCCGTTGGCTTGGCGGATCCCATATATTTTGACTAAATGAGTTAGCTTCATAGGTTCGAGCGCAGGCACTATGCACTCGAGACCTCCATCAGGCCAGGGCCCATGATCTCCATCCAGGTTTGTCCTTTCTATTGTTGTTCCATATTCATTCTTTGATTATATGTTTACAGCAATGTGTTGCACTTGATTGGTATTTGGTTGGAGTATCATTTAATTGTTTTAATTTTGTTTTACTATTAATTTTAAATTTGTTTTATGTTTTCCTTTAATTTTCTCACTTGCACGAGTGTGATCGAGCGCACATAGTTGTGCACTCGAGCGCATTCCCGCCTGTGTGCCTCTGTGTGCATGAACACATCCACACACACACACACCCTCTACACGAGTGCAATCGAGCGCACTCGACCAGAGGCTCATGTGACCTATTTTTCGGTTACAACTCCCCTTCTCCCATCACTTCTCCCATGCACCGTGACACCCTAACCCCTCTTCTCTACATTTACAGTCACTGCCACACCACCATAGACATTGCCACGCCACCCTTGTCACCTACCTCTGCATTGCTACACACCGCCGCACATCACCCACCTCCACCTTTTTTTTCCTTTTTTGTTTGTTTGTTTGTTTTTTTTTTTTTCCATTTTCTTCCCGTTCCCCATATTTACATCTCTATCCCAAATTACTTTTTTTTTTTTTGTTTTGACATGCACAACTTGTAGCTACAGATTGTGCTTTGTCTTCTGTGTTGGATTTGCTCTCTTTGCAGGAGATTGGGCTTTAATTTGCAGTGATATTGCATCGTTACTTCTTGAAGCTACACGCCAAGTGTTTGACGAAAGTCTTGAACCAACTTGCAAGATGCCAAGAAATCAAGCTTCTTCGTCTTAGACATCCAGAGCCTGTGTCAAGCCACCCTGGCCCACTTTTGTGTAGAGGGAACTCATTCTGGAGACTACATTTGCAATCCGAGATGACTTGAAGAATTTTGAAGCAACTAGATGGGCGGTCGAAGAGCTCAAATGCCGTGGTTTGAAGAGGTTATTCGAGCCAGTCACCTCAACTGCCTACAAGAGCCTGATCACACAATTTTATGAGCACCTCACTTTCGACTGCAACAAGCGAGGCGTCATGTCCTCATCTCCATTAAAGGCGACACCATTGATGTGACTTCTGCAGACATCGCCGCTGCTCTGAAGTGCAATAAAGAGTACCCTCCAGAGGAAGATCAGTTTGAAAAGGAACCCCCATGCTCACTATTGCAGATATTATTGAAGACATGTTGGAATAATCAACATGGAAAACCGGAAATAGACACCTATACCCTAGGCTTCATGTGTTTGTTGATTTCCATAGATTTATGCTTTCTTAAAGAACAACTTAGTAGACACCCATGCTAAATGCCTTGAGAAAGAAAATAATTCGAGTAGACACACATGCCTAATTCGTTGTTTAGGGAGATCCATAGTTTAAGGAGTATACACCCATGCCCTTAGGTTGACAAACATTAAATATACAAGTATGATTGGTGCATTGGCGTATTGTTATCTTAATTAGTCTGATTAGGGGTGGATGTCGAATCCCTATCACTTTCATTTATCTTTATCTCTTTTCATTATATCAATTTAGTGACAAATTTGGTATTTTAATATGGAAAAACTGTTTTAAACAAAATCAACAATCCTCGTGGGAATGATCTCGTACTTGCACCCTATACTATAGTTTTGATCTTGTGCACTTGCGAGTAAAACGTACATTTATTCGCCTATTAATTTAGGTGGATATTTGTACAACAATTTATGTCATGGCTAGCTTAGTTTCGTAACCTTTTTTACTCGAGTTAGTAAGACCTTAGGGGTGTCTTTACACCTAATGCCCTAAAACCATCTGGTTTTGGAGTCGTTGGCTTAACACTTGTTACATGGGTCAATTAGAAAGCTTAAGGGAACTAAGCATTGCAAAGCCTGTTTTTATGTTTTGTTTTTGTTTTTAGTTTTGAATTGCTAAGAGACTAGCAATATGTAAGTTTGGGGGTGTGATAAGTTCTAAAATATACATATTTTAGCCCCTTAATTTACATTTATTAGGCTCTTAGTTTTGTTATTATTTGATATTTGGTTTTGTTTTTGTGTTTTCTTATGTTTTTAGGGTTTTTTTTTTAAGAAAAGCAAGTGTTTCCTGCAAGTTTCAGACTTAAAAGACAAATTGGGAAAAAGCTGGAAGCCATAGGATCGATCATAGCCCAAGCAAGGCTCGAGTGCAAGACAGCCAGGATCGAGCGTACCAGCCCTCAATCACATATCAAGCCAGGCACAAACGCAGGATGCGCTCGAGCGCCCAACACAAAGGATCGATCGCAGGCATGCGCACGTACATCGCACGAAAGAAGGATTTATCTTTTTGTTTTTATTTTTAGTTCTGTATTGCTAATAGACTAGCAATATGTAAGTTTAGAGGTATGATAAGTGCTAAAATATACATATTTTAGCCTTTTAATTTACATATATTAGGCTCTTAGTTGTGTTATTATTTGGTGTTTTGCTTTGTTTATGTGTTTTCTTATGTTTTTAGGGTTTTTGAAGAAAAGTAAGTGTTTCCAGCAAGTTTCTTGCTTAAAAGACAAATTGAGAAAAAGTTGAAAGCCATAGGATCAATTGCAACCCAAGCTAGGCTCGAGCGCAACTGTGCTCAAGCGTAAGACAGCCAGAATTGAGTGCACTAGCGCTCGATCACATATCAAGCCAGGCACGAGCGTAGGATGCGCTCGATTGCCTAACCCAATGGATCGATTGCAGGTGTACGATCGAGCAGACACCTCCTGCGATGGAGCGCACTCGTGCGCCTAGATACTGCAGAATCCCTTTTTCCACATCAGAGTGGGCTTTCAATCTTCTAATCCAACTAGGAGTCTGACCTACAATTTTATTAGGACTTCTAGGGTTCTCTTATCCCTATAAATAGACCCTTTATTAATCAAAATAAGGGGAGGAGAAGCAAACACAAGCTCGAGATAAAGGATTGAAGGCTAGATCAAGAAGGTTTTTTGGTTTTTCTTCTCTTCCTTTTCATTTTTGTTATGTAGTTAGTATTTTAATTAGGGCTAGATTGAAGCCCTAATCATGTCTCTGTAAGATTACAATATTGGTGCTTCTGCTGCAATTATCTTTTGGATGTTTAACTTGATTAATTCATGTTTGATCGAATTCTTCATATGTATGTGTATTGGATTTGTGTTATTTAAGTCAATTTGGATGACCGAGTCCTCAACTTAATAAAGTGACAAAAGAACCCCATCACAGGTTCTTGGTTTAATCAACATAGGGGAGCGGGAGTAGATACCATGCCCTAGGCTTCATGTGGTTGTTGATTTCCATAGATTTATGTTTTCCTTTGGGAAGAACAGAATTAGAGTAGATACCATGCCTAGTTCGTTGTTTAGGGAAATCAATAAATTAAGGAGTAGATACCAAGCCCTTAGGTTGGCAAACATTGAGTATCTAGATATAATTGGAATACTAGCATAATGTTAATCTTATTTGAGTATGGTTAGAGGTGGATTTCAAAACCTTAATCCTTTTTAGATTAGTAAATCTTTTAGTTTTATTTCATTAATTCAATTAAATATTTGACATCTATATAATTCGGTTAATTAATTAGGAAATTACATTCTAAGCATAATTTACCAATCCTCGTTGGAATGATCTTGTATTTGCATGCTCTACTATCGTTTTTATCTTGTGCACTTGCGAGTAAAACGTACCAAATATTGTTTATTAATTTAGGTGGTATTTGGCACAACATGTCCCGATACATTAAACGTATGTGCTGACAATTTCAAACTATATGCACCACGGGAGGCAAGGTATCCAAGCTTGTCATCGATCCAAGGAGTTATGCGAATGCAGACTCAGGGGAAGCAGTTCAAAAGTTGGTACTCGAAACCAAGAAGCATCCAATTCCCTATCGGGTAGAATGGCTCACAAGTTCAAATGAGGTAAATGTTTCTAAACATCATTTCGTGTCCTTTTCCGTTAGAGCTAAATACGTGGATCATGTGTGTTGTGACGTGGTCGACATGGATACGTGTCACCTATTGTTGAGAAAGCCATGGAAGCGTGAGAAGGCTGCTGTCCATGATGGAACAAAGAATACATATAGCCTCATGGTTGACAAAGTCAAATTGACATTGCTACCTAACCCAGATGTGGGGCCAAAACCTTCACAAGGGGATGGCCAACCACTAGTTGCAAAGCCAAGACTTATTAACACGGAAAGAGCCATAAGGAGAGTAGTTACGAAAATGGGTGGGGATGACATGGTTTCCTAAGGTGAGGTGATGTCTCAACAGGAGGAGATACGACTAGATGACCGGGGTCTACGGCGCAACCGTTCTTCACAACCTCAATTCCACCTACCAAATTCGTATTATGTGGGGGAGGAAGCTGAACGGGTTGACGAGGAATTCCAAGAAGATGGATTCATTGATGAAGAGTTCGAGCAACAAGAAGATGTTGAAGAGCCTTCACAGGAGTTCATGGATTGGGATCCCCCACCAACATGTGATCCCGACGAGAAGGATGAAGATCCTAAGGAAAGACCCTTGCCATTGGACCTAGTGGGAAAGTACATGGGGGATTGGTTTCCTACCTTGTTTGGCGACCTTTATCCCGAAAAAGATGACCCATTGGACGTGGAAGGACCCACAGATGGTATTGCAGATTATAATGAGGCTGACGAAGACCTTCCACGTGGAGTGCCTAATTTTAACGATGAAGAGGTAGTTATGTTGATTTCCTTGGTGTAGACGATATTTTGCTAAATTCTCATAACAATGATTGTTATGAGTTTTATGCAGTTAAAGAGAATTACATGTTCACAAGGGCGACAATGACTGACCCATTCTTGAATATTTTTCATGGCATGTTGAAGAAGAAAAGTATGACGGAAGCGCGACAAGCCTGACATATTGCAAGGTGGCGTGTGGGGCATTTAAAATAATCATCATAGTCTGCCGATGATTATGAACGTCACGTTTCTTGTAGGGTGTTGACTTGTCTTGATCTTGAGGAAGGGAGAATGGAACGAGTTGACAGGGCATCCGAAGGACCGTGGAAAGAACCATTCTAATTCGAGGACAAACTGTCTCAAAGAGGGGGAGAATCCTGTAGGGGAAATGAGTGGAACTTACCCCTATGGACCTCAATAATTAGGGTGTAAATTCGAGGACGAATTCTCTCCAACCTCGGGAGGATATGTAGGGTGGAACTGATACTCGACCAGCGTTATTAGAAAAATCATAACTCAAGTTTCGGACATCCAATTGGAGCTAGCTTGGTGGCGTTGGAAATTCCAATTTTCTCAGGTAATTCCAATTTTTACTTAGTCAAAACAGACATGGGGCCTAACTTGAAGTTTCTGGAATTTGTGTCTAGACACAGATTCAGCATGTCCAGACATGGTGTCGAATGTGAAGTCTCTGGAAAGCCCATACGGACATGGTTTCTGGCTGTCCGGACATGCCTATATATATATGTTAATTTACACACGTTTTAAGTGCTGTCCAGACAGGGGCATATCCCGTACGGACGGGCCTTGTAGAATTTCAATTCTGTCTTTATTTCATATTGCTTTTAGGTTTAGGGTTTGGGGGCCTATAAATACATGTTTTATAGCCCCAAGAATGGCTTTTAATATTATTTGAGTTTTGTTTAATAAGATGTCTCAGAGTTGACTTTCTTCATGATTTTCCTTCGAACCCTAGAGCGTATCTAGCATTTACAGAAGATTTCTCAGATCTTTGATAGTTTCAAGATCTAGAAATACCTATCTGCTCTTTTCTTGTTGTTTTTCTTTGCAGCTCACTAAGTCATGCAACATCAGTAATGAATCTTTTTATCTCGGTTGAAAAATGTCTAGTGTTGAATCCCATAGATTCGTGGTGTGTCGATTTAGGGTCCACTTATCACGCAGGTACCTAGGCAACTAAGTGAAGGAGAGATGTACCTAATATTGGGAGATGGGATGAGGGTTCTAGTCCACTCCGTTGAAATTGTTGAACTATATGTACCCAGTATACGCATGAATTTAATTTTTGTGACATTTTTGGGTAAATGTGTTTATACCTCTATTTTTAGGGATACTACAGCAATAGTGAAGGGTAATTTATTTATCTGTTATGGTATTATTGTGGACGGTTTCTATATTATAACTCATGATTTATATCATGTCAATAATTTTGTTTTACAACCTACTCAAAGTGCTTTACCTTTAAAAAGAAAAATTCCTTCAACTAATGCAGCATATCTTCGGCACCTACATTTTGGTCACATTAACTCAAAAAGGATCCAAGGAATGGTTAATGATAAGCTCTTAAACCCATTGGATTTTAACGATTACCCAGTATACGAATCATGTTTAGAGGGTAAAATTACCAAGGTGTTATTTTCTATAAAATGTTATAGAGCATTTTCACCAAACGCCATGCTTAAATCCATCCAAATACTCATGGCCATTGCTGCTCACTTCGACTATAGGATTTGAAAAGTGGACGTTAAGACAACCTTCCTAAATGACAACTTGACAAGGACATCTATGTGATGCAACCATACGGGTTAATTGCTGGAAACCAAGAGAATATGGTATGTAAATTGAACAGGTACATTGATGAACTTAAACAAGCATTCGGATCACAAAACATCAAGTTTCATGAGCCGATCAAATAGATCTGTTTTGAACAAAACCTCAATGAGCCATGTGTGTATGATAACTGTCAAGATGAGATAGTAACATTCTTGGTAATGTATAATAAGGATCTGGTTGTATAATCTATGAAGAACCTTGGAAAGACAAGCTATATCCTAAGGATCAAGCTCTTACGCAATTGCCTAAATTAGATGATAGGCGTATCCCAAATTGCAAACACCAATAAGATTTTAGCAAGATTTAGCATGCTAGACTCGATGAAAGGGTTGTTTCACTTTAGAGACGGAGTTTCTCTTACTAATGAGCAGTGTCCTAAGACACCTCAAAAGAAAGAATAGATGAGGGTTGTTCCTCATGCTTTAGTTGTAGAAAATATCCAAAAATAAAACAAGACCAACAAATTTGATATACAATTCAAGTACCTTATTATATTGTTTTAGGTCCAAAAATGGCCAAACTTAAAAACTCAAACACACAACGATATCATAGCAGGTAGTATAGCATCCTTGTTGAACAATATTCTACAAATCAAAACAATATTATTTAAATGAGAGACAATTGAGAACAATTAAGTAACAAGTCTTGTTCTCGCACATCCTGTGAAAAGCCTCCATTTGAATCTGTCACAATATCATGCTTTATATGTGGAATGTAGCTTAATAAATAAAGTGAGTAATGAAGAACATGGAAAAACATGCATCTTGTCAAGTATAAGGCCAATTAGATAAAAGTTATACTTAATGCACAAATGACACGAAAAATACAAAATGTAAAAGCTTGTTTCTCTTGTATTACTACTAGGCATGGATACTGAAGAGCTGAAGCCACCAAGTAATCATTATCTAACCCATCCACTTCTATCGTTAGATCTTTAATTTCTTAATTTTTCATTTTATAATCTAATATTTCTTTATCCATTAGCATATCTTTAAGAAAAAAAAAAATTTATACTCATGCCAAAACTGCTTAAGGATGTTGCATTATATGATTGGTATTACAAGATATCTGACTTACATGTTCCACTTCTCAATTACATTTAAAAATGCAAGGAAAATGAGGTTTAGTGTTGATTATCAAAAACCAAATCGCTAAATCAAAATTAGTATAAACAAAAAAGAGATAAATTGTTATACTCTATGGACTAGTGTTGATGTTGGTGAAGAGCAAGGAAAATCGTAACAAAGAAAATTAGTGGGAATCAAATGCAATTAAGTGAAAAGTTTTTTTTTTTTTTTTTTTATTGATAAAGGGTGAGATGAAATAGTAGTTGATGGAAGAGGAAGAGATAAAATGAATTATGCAACACTTCTTTTATTTAATTAAATGTATGGTAAACAAAAAGGATTACATTGTTTGGAAACAAAGGTCATGGTATTGTAGTTATTGGATTATACTTGTATTATAAAAATATTAGTGGACTACCAAAAACAGTGACTATTGTGATCATAATTATTATCCTACAATTTAATTTTTTGAAATCTTATACAAGGTGAATCACAATACTGAAGGTTTCTATTGTTGGAATTTACTAACATGAGATCTTTATTGCTCTAATACAAATTAAATTTGTCTATTTGGTAATTACTTAGCAATGTATATATATTTATCATAGAATACTAGAAAATTATAACAACCTTTTCTTGTTTTGTAGAAAAAAAAAATGTTACAAGTAATAGTTATGGTGAAGATAAAAGTTTGTTTCACATCACTTTAGTTATGGAAGTTAATTAGTAGGGTTAAATTCACTTTACCCCCTTGAAGTTTCAGGAGTTTTTCAATTCGAACCCCAATGTTTAAAAATTGGCAATGTACCCCCCTAATGTTTCAAAACTTTTCAATTTAAACCATCTGTTACTAATTTCCGTCTAATTAGACGGAAATCATCCCACGTGCGTCTCAAGTGGGATTTTGATGCCCTCTATTTCAATTTTGCCCTCATTAAAGCCTATAAAATTACGTAATTACCCTCAATTTCATAGGTTTTAATGAGGGTAATTACGTAATTTCATAGATTTTAACGAGGGTAAAATTGGGATAGAGGGCATCAAAATCCCATTTGAGACGCACGTTGGATGATTTTCGTCCAATTAGATGGAAATTAGTAACGAGGGGTTTGAATTGAAATTTTTTGAAATATTAGGGGGTACATTGCCAATTTTTAAATACTGTGGTTCGAATTAAAAAACTCCTGAAACTTCAGGGGGGTAAAGTGAATTTTCCCCTAATTAGTAAATACACTGTAAGTTACAAAAGATTTGTAGGTGCCAAACTTTAGTTGGAGTTAGGATTCATGTAAAAGAAGCAATGTTCAACATTTTGTAACAATTGAAAATAATTAATCATACATGAAACCTTCTATTGATGTCCAAGAAATATATAAAATATCAAAGGTCTCATTTTGCAGTATATGAAGATTGATAAACATTTTAAGAAACAAGGCGCAACATTGCATCTATCTTTACACTATAGGCAATCAATTTGGCGACCAACAAATGGTTGTAGAAAGAGAGAGAGAGATAGAGTAGTTAAGAAATCTTAACCAGAAATTATGCTCAGGATTTTGTATATAGACAAGATCTGTGTGTTTCTTGAAATGCGATTCATAACATTCGTTGACACATGTCCCAATATCACTTCGATTTTTTATGCAACTTCTTACGCAAATTAAATGATGGGTTGATATTGTCTTTAGGGGATGGTGACGCTCCCAACAATGTATATAACTTTGATAAATGCAAGTTTCAACACCATCCTTTTTCAACAATTGTTCACAACGTTTAATTTCCCTAGCAAAGCATGTATGTAGTTTTTCTTGAACTTCATCAAGTTTAGTGGAATGAGGATACATGAGGGGCAGTGGAGAGGGAGAAAAAGAGACAAGGACAAGGTCATTTGTTTGAACTTTATCAATTTTAGGAAAATGAGGAAGTAGTGTAGAAGGTGATGAGGGATGGAAAGTGATATAGGCATGGACAATAGCATGCACTTTTAGGAGAATAAGGATAAGGAGCTACGTCGTCACCAACATAAGTTTTCTAATACATTTGTAAGCCATCGACTTTCGTGCACTATAGAAACTTTTTAGTTTGATGTATAATAAAAAACATAATTAAGAATTAGCCTTTATATATTCTATGAAATTGATTAATTCTTCAAGTTATTTGATTCAATTAATTTTGTTTAATAGTTGTGACTTTTGGAATTATGACCCTTTTTCTAGTTAAGCGCCTTTTGGTTTAAGTAAATATAGTAAATAAACTTGATCAACGATTGGAATAAATATAATGATTCATTACTTAACATAATGCAAAATACTATGTCACATGACATTGTGTAAGGAAAATTTATTTAAATGGAAAGTTCTTTAAAAATAAATAAATTTTGAATGGGTAAGATAGATCCTAAATAAAGTGTCCTTTTTGTTTTTGTGTTTTCTTAAAAGGAGAAAAGCCATATTGACCTATACTTTGGGTTATGAGCTCTTGAAACTATACATCGAAGATGAATCAGAAAAGTCAAGGGAATAGCATCAAGAAAACATGGGATTAGGTTATGAAAATATAAAATTTGCAAGATAGATACTCAAATTGTATAAGATGGCTACCTCTTGCATAATGGGCTAAATTGATTACTCTTGTCTCCAATCCTTGAAAAACGTGTAAGATAGGGTTTTGTGACCTCTAAACATTCTCCTCTATTATGATTAACAGAAAAAGAGTGTGTGCAACAAGGGTAATAGTCAGCTTGTGGAGGGACCTACTGGAAAAATAAAATTAACTCAAATAGGCCTAAGACACTTGTCATACTCGGTTATTATTAAATACAATTAATTGCAGTAAAGAATTGTAATGGCAATATATTTTTTATTTTTATTTAATCAAACTCCCAACGGCTTCTTACAATTTCATTTGAACCCTCAATGAAATAGTCCGTATTCGAATTAAAGTTATACACAAATTACCATTTTGTGGAGAAATGGCCACACCGTTAGTGTTTGACCGTTCAAATGGATGGAAAAATCAATTTGACTAAAATATTAAGAAAAAACCATCGATTTGAACAAATTTTTCAATAGTCAAAGTGGGGATATTCTAAGAGAAATTTGGTAAAAAATTTGTTTTTCCATCTATTCTAACAGTCAACCTTTATGGAATGGCCTTTTTGTTACAAAATGGAAGTTTGATGTATCCTAGTATTACACCTGTCAATTCTTGTGGCTCTTTTGAAAATGGTGTTGGGATCCGTATGGCTCCAAAGGGGAGCGTGCAACGGAAGGAAGCGAATCCTAGGAACTTTTAACTTGAAGATAAACATGGCTAGATTAAAATTAAAGCACAAGTTTGTTTTATGCTGTGCCAAATACTACTTAAATTAATAGATAATATTTAATACGTTTTACTTGCAAGTGCACAAGATCAAAAGCTAGTATAGTGCAGCAAGTACAAGATCGATCCCACGAGATTTTATTTAGAATTAATTAAAATATCAAAATTGCCACGAGATTGATATTAATACTAAGAAAAAGAAATAAAGATAAAGATAAAGATAAAGGTAGGGTATTGATATCCACCACAAATCATACTTAGATAATATAACAATATGCCAATGATTCAATCATATTATGAATACTTAATGTTTGCCAACCTAAGGGTATGGGTGTCTACTCCTTAAGCTGTTGATTTCCCTAAGCAACGAATTAGGCATGAGTGTCTACTCTAATTCTTTTCTTTCTTAAAGGATTTAGCATGGGTGCCTACTAAGTTGTCTTTTAAGAAAGCATAAATCTGTGGAAATCGACAAACACATGAGGCCTAGGGCGCGGGTGTCTACTCTCGGTTCCCCATGTTGATTAACCCAAGAACTCGGTGTAGATTTCTTTTGTTACTTTTATTAAACCCAGTACTTGATCATCCAAATTGATTTAATTAACTAGCCATATCACATGCATATAATGGCCAATCACATACATATGAGGAATTTAAGAAAACATAAATTAATCAAGTTAAGCAACACCATATGATTATCACAAAGGCGCCAATATTGAAATATTAAATAAACATAATTAGGGCTTTAATCTAGCCCTCCTTAAGAGCTAGTTACACATAATTAAAATAAAACTAAAAAGAAAAGGTAAAGAAAGAATCGAAAACCGCTCTTAGAAGTTGCCTCCAATTCCTCTCCCCAAGGTTGTCTCCTTGAAATTGTGTCTTGAATTGTGAAGCTTAGAGGTCTATTTATAGGGCGTAGGAGAGTCCTAGAAGCCCTAGTAATCCTAGGAAATTCGGAGATCTAAGTCCTAGTCCAATTAGGATAAAGAAAACCAAAGTCTAAATCGGAATAGGATTGTTCCAGAATTTCCAGAATTGCATTCCTGTCTTGCGGGGTGATTTTGGCATAGCGGCGCTCCGAATTAGGAAAATGCTATTTCACAATGATTTGTAGCATTTTAAGTTGGAAAATGTTAAGGTCACAACACAAACCCAACTCATGTTAACCTTCTCTCCTATGTGTCATTTAAAAAAAAAAAAATTGAATTTTAAATCAAATCAATTGTATTTTTCCCAAATTTTTATAAATCCAAAAATTCTCTCTTGCTCCCTCGCTCTCCCTCCCGCGCTCACCCTCTCTCTCCTCCGGCGAGTTCTTTGGCCACCTGCGAAGCTGTCCCGTCATCGTCCCTGTCTCTCTCACTCCGACGCAAGGTTCTATCCATTGTCTCTCTCAATCTGGCGACGTCTACGGCCACCAATGAAGCTCCTGACTCCCTTGCTCCTGTCTTTCTCTCACTTAGGCGAAGCCGAAGGCTGTCTCTCTCCTCCACCGGCAGTAAGTACTCCTTTCTCTCCTCCACATGCAAAATCTAGGGATTTTTGAACACTATTGGCTGCTAGAATAGTGTATTAGATTTCTGTGTATTTAGGGTTTAGATTTATGTTTTTTTTTAAACATTATTGGGGATGGGTTTTTACTTCTTTTTTCGTTGGTTGAGGCTGTGTTTGTTTGTTCATGCCCGAGAAAAATAGTTTTTGGTCAGAATTCTCATTTGCATTATTCTCAGGCGGTTTGTCAAATGTAAGTCCTTGTGTTGACCTGGTTGAATCTTGTTGATGACATAAAAGTGAACAGCATTTAAATTTGAATTATTTGCTGGTTGAATCTTGTTTGCCACTCAGATTGTTTGTAACCCCATTTAATTATTTCGAGTGGAAACTATTTCTCTATCAATGGAACCCCCCATGGAGTCAAATCTACCATATGAAGTTAATGCTAAGAAACTTATTTCCTGTAGCAACTAGAGAAGATTTTGTCAGTCACAAGTAGTTTCACGAACAATTTTGTATGAACAAAGAGTAACATTTTAGAAGCTGATCAGAAAAGGAACCCCAGTCATTGAATGCTCAAAAATGAAATGTTAAAACTCTTGAAACAAATAGAGATGAACAATTGGTAGTATAAATGGAAAGAAATGAGGATACAGTCATGTTCTGATTGCACAAGAAAAAAGTTAACAATTGAAAATCTACACACAGCAGGAATGCAACTCATTGTGATAACAAGGTAATAACATACCCTGCCACAAATTTCTCCTGAAAAGTATGTGCTGTCCAAGTTTTAACTAGATGATGGTCCAACACTCTTGCTGAAGGCACTATCAGACACATCTGATTTATTATCTATGTCATTGTAGTCAACATTCATCTCTTCCATGTATGACTGCGTCTTTAAATTGCTCATCCCTTTAAAAGAAAACAAAAAAATTAAAGAACTAATAGCATGTCAAAAAGGGCATAAAGATTCTCTTTGGACCACATTACCTGAGCTTTGTTCTTGGTGTGGCATTGAATTTTAATCTGCAAACCAATGAGGAGACCAAAAGGCTTGCTTTAGATAGGGGTTAAAGTCAAGAACTTGTTATCTCAGAATCAAAGAATTTGTAGCTAACTAATGCAATATCCAATATGCTTTTTGGTAAGTAAAAAAAAAAAAAAAGGAAAAATCCCAAGTAATTAATGATGTGCTAAAGGAGGCATAAACTTCAAATCTTCTTCTTCTCTTTTATTTTATTTTTTATATTTTTTTCTATAGCAGAAAAAACCTTATTTTAAACTTACTTGTAAGATTGTCCCATGTTCACGTTTTTTGAGTGGTAATGAAACAGGAACAGAGGTTCCTAAAGTGATGTGGTTGGCCAAATTTGTTGTAGCCTCTCCAACCAAGATAACCATTTAAAGTACAGTCTTAACCATTCTTGGTAAAGGCCTCCTTCAAGGAAGACAAATGCTTCCCTTGCTAGAGTTCGAGGTGTTCCAAATTATTATTTTTATTATTATTCTGGTTGTTGATGACAGAAAAGTCTGTTATGCAGGCTGTAAGTTCGGTGAGCTTTTTAACTTTTACCTTGTCTATTTTGATGTTGAGAAGACAATGAGAACAACATAAAATAAATTTAGAGTCTTTTATGCTATTTTCACTTTACCGAAGTATGAAAGCCTCAACTACATCAAGTAGTTCTATTTGGTGCTGCTGAAAATGTGTTTTATTGGGTCATAAACAATAAGAAAGTTATATTATTTAAGATTCTAATGTATATTTATTTTTATTTTTTCAAAGTGATAGTAATTATTATCTTCTTGCAGAGTTATGTTGCCATTATCAAGGGTATTAACCCTTGATGTATCATTTTAAAACTGGAAATTAAACAACAATGATGTTAATCTCACCCTTCTGTTCTATCTTTGCAGTTGTAAGAAGTATTCCTATGGAAGCTGTAAGGTTGTCTGGCGCTCAATGTGGAAAATGTGGGACCTTAGTCATAGTTTATCAAATTTGAAACTAAGTCCTTGTCTCAGGGAGACTTCCTTAAAGTCTACTTGCTTGGGGTCTTTGGTAAACATTGATGGTGCAACGGCTTCTGATTGGATACCCATTGATAATGAGAAACACTTTTGTGGTGCATGTAATGGTGGAAATGTGTACTATAAATGGCCGCCATAAAGATTTGTATTAGTTTTTTTTTTTTTTTTTTAATTTGTAATGCGTTGAAGTTGTGTTGAAAATATGTATTCCAAATGTTTAATTTCTAATGCAAATGTTTAATTTCGAAATGTGTACTATAAACCTATGTGATGTGAACTCTGTGGGTACATTAGATAGAGTTTGAGACATAATAAGCATGGCAAGAAATTGCCCCGAAACATCAAGTTCCTCTAACCTTGTTAGGAAAGAAGCCACAAGTCAATTATTAACAAAACACGTATTTACTGGCTCAAGCTTCATTTGATTTCCAATAATCAGAGGAAAATGATAGATCTTCAAACCTCACAAGAACCACCCATTCCAAAGTGTCACAAAATTATAAGTTTACATCAACCATGTCTAGTCAGCAATTAAAGGAGCAAAATTGGAAAGTATTCAAACTCACTGATCATCCTTGGTTCTTCAAAACACGTATGCAATGAGATTACTTTGCATAAATGCAAGCTTCATTTGATTTCCAATAATCAAAGGAAAATTAGAGACAACTTACTCAAGTCACAGATCATCCACAATCCCAATACAATCCTTTTAAAAAGTTACATGACAATATCTCAAAAGACAAAGTAACATGACAATTTCCCAAAAAGACAATTACATGACAATTCCCCCAAAAATATGCCAACATCAAAGGCATAAACTATATTAAATTTTACATGCTCTTGGACATAATGACATGTATTAGAGAGCGGATACCTGAAAGCTCATCACCAGTAATCGTAGGCAAGTATTGTCGATGGTTGAGAACGGCATAAACTTCATTGAAGATGGGCTGCACATGCATTGCAATCATTAGGTCTATTGGGATTATAGCATTGGCGACGCTCATCATCCAACCAAATGTGTAGGGCATGTTGAAATTGACACCTTAGGTTAGATGCCGCAAAAGGTAAAGCAATACTACTTGACTCAAAGGAAGAGGATATATAGACAATATATGCTGTAGATCAACCTAAATAATATATATATATATATATATATAACATTAATAACTAAGATAAGATAATATGATGAATTTATAAACCTAAGAGCATAGCCAGTATACAATAGACACATCATATATTCGGAAGGCTGCGGCGAAGAAGTATCTATTGACGAACCCAACAAAAAAAATGTTAAAAAGAAATAAGCTCATGGCAACTCATGGCAATGAGCTAAAGCCCTATTATGTTCTAAATTCTTCAAATAACAGAAATCTAAACTCTAAATCTAAACTCTAAATACACTAAAGCCTTCTTATGTTTGAAATTCTTCAGAGGTCTATTCTTCGATGCTTCAAAATTTCACCAAGAAATTCAAACCAAAAACTATTTTTCTCGGGCATGAACAAACACTTATTTGCCCTTCTGAAGTTCTAAGGAGAAATTCTTTGCACTTAAAAATAGGGGAAAAAAAAAAAAGATTTTAGGGA
>NC_081542.1:38035100-38051635 GCF_901000735.1 Corylus avellana
ATCGATTTGAACAAATTTTTCAATAGTCAAAATGGGGATATTCTAAGAGAATTTTGGTAAAAAATTTGTTTTTCCATCTATTCTAACAGTCAACCTTTATGGAATGGCCTTTTTGTTACAAAATGGAAGTTTGATGTATCCTAGTATTACACCTGTCAATTCTTGTGGCTCTTTTGAAAATGGTGTTGGGATCCGTATGGCTCCAAAGGGGAGCGTGCAACGGAAGGAAGCGAATCCTAGGAACTTTTAACTTGAAGATAAACATGGCTAGATTAAAATTAAAGCACAAGTTTGTTTTATGCTGTGCCAAATACTACTTAAATTAATAGATAATATTTAATACGTTTTACTTGCAAGTGCACAAGATCAAAAGCTAGTATAGTGCAGCAAGTACAAGATCGATCCCACAAGATTTTATTTAGAATTAATTAAAATATCAAAATTGTCACGAGATTGATATTAATACTAAGAAAAAGAAATAAAGATAAAGATAAAGATAAAGATAAAAGTAGGGTATTGATATCCACCACAAATCATACTTAGATAATATAACAATATGCCAATGATTCAATCATATTATGAATACTTAATGTTTGCCAACCTAAGGGTATGGGTGTCTACTCCTTAAGCTGTTGATTTCCCTAAGCAACGAATTAGGCATGAGTGTCTACTCTAATTCTTTTCTTTCTTAAAAGATTTAGCATGGGTGTCTACTAAGTTGTTTTTTAAGAAAGCATAAATCTGTGAAAATCGACAAACACATGATGCCTAGGGCGTGGGTGTCTACTCTCGGTTCCCCATGTTGATTAACCCAAGAACTCGGTGTGGATTTCTTTTGTTACTTTTATTAAACCCAGTACTTGATCATCCAAATTGATTTAATTAACTAGCCATACCACATGCATATAATGGCCAATCACATACATATGAGGAATTTAAGAAAACATAAATTAATCAAGTTAAGCAACACCATATGATTATCACAAAGGCGCCAATATTGAAATATTAAATAAACATAATTAGGGCTTTAATCTAGCCCTCCTTAAGAGTTAGTTACACATAATTAAAATAAAACTAAAAAGAAAAGGTAAAGAAAGAATCGAAAACCGCTCTTAGAAGTTGCCTCCAATTCCTCTCCTCAAAGTTGTCTCCTTGAAATTGTGTCTTGAATTGTGAGGCTTAGAGGTCTATTTATAGGGCGTAGGAGAGTCCTAGAAGCCCTAGTAACCCCAGGAAATTTGGAGATCTAAGTCTTAGTCCAATTAGGATAAAGAAAGCCAAAGTCTAAATCGGAATAGGATTGTTCCAGAATTTCCAGAATTGCATTCCTGTCTTGCGGGGTGATTTTGGCATAGCGGCGCTCCGAATTAGGAAAATGCTATTTCACAATGATTTGTAGCATTTTAAGTTGGAAAATGTTAAGGTCACAATACAAACCCAACTCATGTTAACCTTCTCTCCTACGTGTCATTTAAAAAAAAAAAATTGAATTTTAAATCAAATCAATTGTATTTTTCCCAAATTTTTATAAATCCAAAAATTCTCTCTTGCTCCCTCGCTCTCCCTCCCGCGCTCACCCTCTCTCTCCTCCGGCGAGTTCTTTGGCCACCAGCGAAGCTGTCCCGTCATTGTCCTTGTCTTTCTCACTCCGACGCAAGGTTCTATCCATTGTCTCTCTCAATCTGGCGACGTCTACGGCCACCAGTGATGCTCCTGACTCCCTTGCTCCTGTCTTTCTCTCACTTCGGCAAAGCCGAAGGCTCTCTCTCTCCTCCACCGGCGGTAAGTAGTCCTCTCTCTCCTCCACATGCAAAATCTAGGGATTTTTGAACACTATTGGCTGCTAGAATAGTGTATTAGATTTCTGTGTATTTAGGGTTTAGATTTATGTTTTTTTTTTTTTAACATTATTGGGTATGGGTTTTTACTTCTTTTTTCGTTGGTTGAGGCTGTGTTTGTTTGTTCATGCCCGAGAAAAATAGTTTTTGGTCAGAATTCTCATTTGCATTATTCTCAGGCGGTTTGTCAAATGTAAGTCCTTGTGTTGACCTGGTTGAATCTTGTTGATAACATAAAAGTGAACAGCATTTAAATTTGAATTATTTGCTGGTTGAATCTTGTTTTCCACTCAGATTGTTTGTAACCCCATTTAATTATTTCGAGTGGAAACTATTTCTCTATCAATGGAACCCCCCATGGAGTCAAATCTACCATATGAAGTTAATGCTGAGAAACTTATTTCCTGTAGCAACTAGAGAAGATTTTGTCAGTCACAAGTAGTTTCACGAACAATTTTGTATTAACAAAGAGTAACATTTTAGAAGCTGATCAGAAAAGAAACCCCAGTCATTGAATGCTCAAAAATGAAATGTTAAAACTCTTGAAACAAATAGAGATGAACAATTGGTAGTATAAATGGAAAGAAATGAGGATACAGTCATGTTCTGATTGCACAAGAAAAAAGTCAACAATTGAAAATCTACACACAGCAGGAATGCAACTCATTGTGATAACAAGGTAATAACATACCCTGCCACAAATTTCTCCTAAAAAGTATGTGCTGTCCAAGTTTTGACTAGATGATGGTCCAACACTCTTGCTAAAGGCACTATCAGACACATCTGATTTATTATCTATGTCATTGTAGTCAACATTCATCTCCTCCATGTATGACTGCGTCTTTAAATTGCTCATCCCTTGAAAAGAAAACAAAAAAATTAAAGAACTAACAGCATGTCAAAAAGGGCATAAAGATTCTCTTTGGACCACATTACCTGAGCTTTGTTCTTGGTGTGGCATTGAATTTTAATCTGCAATCCAATGAGGAGACCAAAAGGCTTGCTTTAGATAGGGGTTAAAGTCAAGAACTTGTTATCTCAGAATCAAAGAATTAGTAGCTAACTAATGCAATATCTAATATGCTTTTTGGTAAGTAAAAAAAAAAAAAAGAAGGAAAAATCCCAAGTAATTAATGATGTGCTAGAGGAGGCATAAACTTCAAATCTTCTTCTTCTCTTTTATTTTATTTTTTATATTTTTTTCTATAGCAGAAAAAACCTTATTTTAAACTTACTTGTAAGATTGTCCCATGTTCACGTTTTTTGAGTGGTAATGAAACAGGAACAGAGGTTCCTAAAGTGATGTGGTTGGCCAAATTTGTTGTAGCCTCTCCAACCAAGATAACCATTTAAAGTACAGTCTTAACCATTCTTGGTAAAGGCCTCCTTCAAGGAAGACAAATGCTTCCCTTGCTAGAGTTCGAGGTGTTCCAAACTATTATTTTTATTATTATTCTGGTTGTTGATGACATAAAAGTCTGTTATGCAGGATGTAAGTTCGGTGAGCTTTTTAACTTTTACCTTGTCTATTTTGATGTTGAGAAGACAATGAGAACAACAGAAAATAAATTTAGAGTCTTTTATGCTATTTTCACTTTACCGAAGTATGAAAGCCTCAACTACATCAAGTAGTTCTATTTGGCGCTGCTGAAAATGTGTTTTATTGGGTCATAAACAATAAGAAAGTTATATTATTTAAGATTCTAATGTATATTTATTTTTATTTTTTCAAAGTGATAGTAATTATTATCTTCTTGCAGAGTTATGTTGCCATTATCAAGGGTATTAACCCTTGATGTATCATTTTAAAACTGGAAATTAAACAACAATGATGTTAATCTCACCCTTCTGTTCTATCTTTGCAGTTGTAAGAAGTATTCCTATGGAAGCTGTAAGGTTGTCTGGCGCTCAATGTGGAAAATGTGGGACCTTAGTCATAGTTTATCAAATTTGAAACTAAGTCCTTGTCTCAGGGAGACTTCCTTAAAGTCTACTTGCTTGGGGTCTTTGGTAAACATTGATGGTGCAACGGCTTCTGATTGGATACCCATTGATAATGAGAAACACTTTTGTGGTGCATGTAATGGTGGAAATGTGTACTATAAATGGCCGCCTTAAAGATTTGTATTAGTTTTTTTTTTTTTTTTTAATTTGTAATGCGTTGAAGTTGTGTTGAAAATATGTATTCCAAAGGTTTAATTTCTAATGCAAATGTTTAATTTCGAAATGTGTACTATAAACCTATGTGATGTGAACTCTATGGGTACATTAGATAGAGTTTGAGACATAATAAGCATGGCAAGAAATTGCCCCGAAACATCAAGTTCCTCTAACCTTGTTAGGAAAGAAGCCACAAGTCAATTATTAACAAAACACGTATTTACTGGCTCAAGCTTCATTTGATTTCCAATAATCAGAGGAAAATGATAGATCTTCAAACCTCACAAGAACCACCCATTCCAAAGTGTCACAAAATTATAAGTTTACACCAACCATGTCTAGAAAGCAATTAAAGGAGCAAAATTGGAAAGTATTCAAACTCACTGATCATCCTTGGTTCTTCAAAACACGTATGCAATGAGATTACTTTGCATAAATGCAAGCTTCATTTGATTTCCAATAATCAAAGGAAAATTAGAGACAACTTACTCAAGTCACAGATCATCCACAATCCCAATACAATCCTTTTAAAAAGTTACATGACAATTTCTCAAAAAGACAAAGTAACATGACAATTTCCCAAAAAGACAATTACATGACAATTCCCCCAAAAATATGCCAACATCAAAGGCATAAACTATATTAAATTTTACATGCTCTTGGACATAATGACATGTATTAGAGAGCAGATACTTGAAAGCTCATCACTAGTAATCGTAGGCAAGTATTGTCGATGGTTGAGAACGGCAGAAACTTCTTTGAAGATGGGTTGCACATGCATTGCAATCATTAGGTCTATTGGGATTATAGCATTGGCGACGCTCATCATCCAACCAAATGTGTAGGGCATGTTGAAATTGACACCTTAGGTTAGATGCCGCAAAAGGTAAAGCAATACTACTTGACTCAAAGGAAGAGAATATATAGACAATATATGCTGTAGATCAACCTAAATAATATATATATAACATTAATAACTAAGATAAGATAATATGATGAATTTATAAACCTAAGAGCATAGCCAGTATACAATAGACACATCATATATTCGGAAGGCTGGGGCGAAGAAGTATCTATTGACGAACCCAACAAAAAAAACGTTAAAAAGAAATAAGCTCATGGCAACTCATGGCAATGAGCTAAAGCCCTATTATGTTCTAAATTCTTCAAATAACAGAAATCTAAACCCTAAATACACAGAAATCTTAACTCTAAATACACTAAAGCCTTATTATGTTTGAAATTCTTCAGAGGTCTATTCTTCGATGCTTCAAAATTTCACCAAGAAATTCAAACCAAAAACTATTTTTCTCGGGCATGAACAAACACTTATTTGCCCTTCTGAAGTTCTAAGGAGAAATTGTTTGCACTTAAAAATAGGGGAAAAAAAGAAAAAAAGATTTTAGGGAAGCATGTTTGAGCTAATCATGGCCAATGTCATTAGATTAACAATATTCGATATAGAGAGCCACCAAATGTGACACTTTTAAATAAACTACTACTATTCACAAAAAAAAAAAAACACAAAATTTTATAAAATTGGAAATGAATAACAATTCAAGCTCAATTCGCGTGATACACAATATCAAACCAAAAGCAATAAAAACAAAAAAGTAACAGACCCTGATATTGGCATCTATGAAGCAGAGTGTCCAACAATTTGAGACAAATTGGGTCGTCATCTATAGCCAGAACACGCATACCCACTGGAAAGCTGTCCTGGCTCACATCTTCGCCCACCAAATTACATCTTTGGTCCTCCACAGTCATTGTGAATCAACAACTCCGGAGAACCCAGATGAGAAATAGAAAACAAAACAAAGATCAAAGAGCAAACTCAATGCATCTGGTCAACACAAGGACTTACATTTGACAAACCGCCTGAAAATAATGCAAATGAAAAATCTGACCAAAAACTATTTTTCTCTGGCATGAACAAACAAACACAGCCTCAACCAACGAAAAAAGAAGTAAAAACCCATACCCAATAATGTTCAAAAAACATAAATCTAAACCCTAAATACACAGAAATCTAATACACTATTCTAATAGCCAATAGTATTCAAAAAGCCCTAGATTTTGCACGTGGAGGAGAGAGAGGGACTTACTGTCGGTGGAGGAGAGAGAGAGCCTTTGGCTTTGCCGAAGTGAGAAAAAGACAGGAGCGAGGGAGAAAGGAGCTTCGCCGATGGCCGTAGACGTCGCCGGAGTGAGAGAGACAGTGCACGGAACCTTGCGACGGACAGACACCTTCGCCGGTGGCCGAAGAACTCGCCGGAGGAGAGAGAGGGTGCACACAGGAGGGAGAGCGAAGGAGTGAGATAGAGGATTTTTGGATTCTGAAAATTTGGGAAAAAAGATAATTTGTATGGTTTAAAATTCAAATTTTTTTTATAGGTAGGAGAGAAGTTGGCCATGAGTTGGGTTTGTGCTGTGTCTGTATCAAACCTCTTTTAAGTTAGCTTTCCAATGCTGCTTGAATCACCTTAATCGGATATTTGAGCTGAAAGTTATGGTTAAAATACCGAGATGTATGCAGAATCCAAATTTGAATCCAATCCGATTTTTACTCCAATTTCAGAAATTTCGATTTAATCATTTCCTTTATTTGATTAAACTTAACCATGATTGGTTAAGTTTAACCATATCTTCTAGGTCTTCCCAATTTGCCCTTAAAGCTTGGAACTTTTCCGGAAACACTTTCTTTTCTTCCAAAAACCTATAAAACAAAGAAAATACAAAAAGAAAATAAAATAGCATAAACTAACAAAACTAAGGAATTAACAAATATAAGTTAAGGGCTAAAATATGAATATTTTGGCACTTATTACATGATAATTAAGCCTTGAATGTGCAATATTCGGCGCTTATCACAATCAACAAAAATGCTATGACCAGAGACTTGAAAACAACATCTATAAAATCTATCTCAAGGGGAAATTTCTTTTCTCTTTGTCTACTGGACAAAAGATTTGGATTTCTTCTTGAAGTCGGTGTTCCCACAATGTTTAAATATGATTACCCAACGTACTGAGCTCTATTGATCGATGATAGGTCTAACTCTTAGATACATCAAAGTAATCAACACTTTCACATTTGGGTTCACGAACTTCTTTGAATTTATAATCAAAGTCCAATGAAGCCTTTGAGGAGTTAATTGTCTTTTCTCAATATACAATATTTTTCCTGAAAAGACAACTCCTTGCTCCGATCAGTGCTTTAGGGACTCAACACACTACACATCAATCTCGAAGACACTGCTTCGCTTGATCAAGGTAGATCACCAAGATTCGATGTATAATAGTCTTACTTAAAATGGAATGCTCACTTCCCATTTACCGACTACAAACTTTATACCTTTAAGGATATAAGGGTTATGGACTAAGACCATTTGTGATAACTACGTTACTCACACTCTTAGTGATGTAGATCAGAGAGCCTCATCTGCAAGCTCATCTCCAACCGTCCGGACGAGCCTAAACCCGAGAGCCTTGTCTGAAGTCCTTGTCTGCAGACCGTTTGAATGCCTATGTTATTTTACAGTTTTCATATTTTATTTTAGTGTCTATCCAGACGGCATTATGTTCCGTCTAGACGGCTATCATAGAATTGTAGTTCGACTTAATTTCTTATTATTATTAGGTTTAGGGTTTGGGAATCTATATATACATGTTTTATAGACAATAGAACCCAGCTATTGATTATTATTCAGTTTTCATCAATAAGATTACTTAGAGTTGAGTTTCTTCATGACTTTCCTTCAAACCAAAGAGAGTATCTAGCGTTTGGAAAAGATTTCTTAGATCCTTTGATCGTAACAAGATCTAGAAATACCTATCCGTTCTTTATTACAGTTCTTCTTTGCAACCCACTAAGTCACGCTGCATCATTTGGTATCAGAGCCTAGGTTACTTTTCATGAATGGAGAGGGGCAATTGTTGTACAATTATGAACGAAGTCCATGTGCTCACGGAGGCAGCACATATGGAGCAACCGGCGATTTGTTTGCGGCACATGGAAGAGAGGTTTGGTAGTATAGCCGTGTAGAAAAGGGAGAGGGTGTGCACCCAACACGAAGTCCCTTCCAATCACTTTGCTGACATGGGAGGTTAGAACAATAGTCGTCGCCAACCAAGAAGCGCGGTATACGGAGGCGAAAGGCAAATCTATCATTAAGAATGAACCCGTCAATCCTTTTGCGGGGCGCGAAGTGCAGAGGAAATTTCCTACAGCACAAGCTCATGCTAGTCCTTGGGAAGTAGGCGTCAAGCAGGACATCTCGCAATTCAAAGGTTGCTTGCAACCCGAAGAGTGCCTTGATTGGGTGGTTACTATTGAAGATGTTCTTGACTTCAAAGGGGTGCCCGATGAACAACGAGTCTCTTTAGTTGTGAACACATTTTGTGGAAGTGTTGCTTCGTGGTGGCATCAACTGAAGCAAACTAGGCTGTGGCAAAGCAAATTGAAGATCAATAGTTGGGAGAAACTATTGAAATACATGGGAGTCGCTTTCTTGCCCCATAGTTATACCATGTGCCAAATGTCAAAGAATTGGAGACAAGGGTATAAATTGTGAAAGGAAAATTCCCCCAAAAAAAGTGCCTAGGGAGAGGGCGGAGGTGGTGCCTAAGGAGGGGGCGAAGATCAAGTATCATTTGGTGTCCCGATACATTAAACGTACGTGCTCACAATTTCAAATTAGATGCACCATTGGAGGCAAGGTGTCCAAGCTTGTCATCAATCCAAGGAGTTGTGTGAATGTAGGCTCAGAGGAAGCGGTTTGAAAGCTGGAGCTCGAAATCAAGAAGCATCCTACTCCCTACTAGATGGAATGGCTCACAAGAGGAAACGAGGTTAATGTTTCTAAACATTGTTTTGTGTCCTTTTCCATTGGAGCTAAATACGTGGAGCATGTGTGTTGTGACGTGGTTGTCATGGATACGTGCCATCTACTATTGCGAAAGCCATGGCAATGTGAGAAGGCTCCTATCCATGATGAAACAAAGAACACATACAGCTTCATGGTTGATAGAGTCAAACTGACGTTGCTACTTAACCAAGATGCGGGGCCAAAACCTTTACAAGGGGATGGCCAACCACTAGTAGCAAAGCCAAGACTGACTAACACGAAAAGGTCCATAAGGAGAGTAGTTTCGAAAGTGGGTGAGGACGACATGGTTTCCTATGGTATGGTGATGTCTCAACGGGTGGAGGTACGACTAGATGACCAAGGTCCGGGGTGCAACACCTTAGCCGTTCTCACAACCTCAATTCCATTACAAAATCCGTATTATGTGGGGGTGGAAGATGAATGGGTTGACGAGGAATTCCAAGAAGATGGATTCATTGATGAAGAGTTCGAGCAACAAAAAGATGTTGAAGAGCCTTCAAAGGGGTTCTCGGATTGGGATCCCCCACCAACATGTGATCTCGACGAGGAAGATGAAGATCCTAAGGAAAGACCATGCCATTCGACCTAGAGGGAGAGTATGCAGCAGATTGGTTTCCTACCATGTTTGGCCGCCTCTATCCTGAAGAAGATGACCCATTGGTAGAGGAAGGACTCATCAATTGTATTGCAGATTATAATGAGGTTGATGAAGACCTTACAGGTGGCTGCCTAATTTTAATGATGAAGAAGTAGGTTATGTTGATTTCCTTGGTTTAGACGATATTTTGTTAAATTCTCATAACAATTATTGTGATGAGTTTTATTCGGTTGAAGAGAATTACATGTTCACAAGAAAGACAACAACTGACTCATTCTTGAGTATTTTCATGGCATGTGGAAGGGGAAAGGTACGAGGGAAGCACGGCAAGCTTGACGTATTGCAAGGTGGCGTGTGGGGCCTTCAAAATAATTAACATAGTCTACCGATGATTAAGAACATCACGTTTCTTGTAGGGTGTTGCCTTGTCTTGATCTTGAGGAAGGGAGAATGGAATGAGTTGATAGGGCACTCGAAGGACCGTGGAAAGGACTGTCCAAATTTGAGGATGAATTCTATCCAACCTTAGGAAAATGATGTAGATTAGAGAGCCTTGTCTGCAAGCTCGTCTGCAACAGTCCAGACAGGCCTAAACCCGAGAGCCTCGTCAGAAGTCCTCATCCTGAGACCGCCCAAACGCCTATGTTATTTTAGAGTTTTCATGTTTTATTTCAATGTCCATCCAGACAGCGTTATGTTCCATCCGGATGGCCATTGCAGTTCAACTTAATTTCATATTATTATTAGGTTTAGGGTTTGAAGGTCTATATATACATGTTTTATAAACCCTAGAACGCAGCTTTTGATATTATTTGAGTCTTTTTCATTAAGATTACTCAGAGTTGAGTTTCTTCATGAATTTCCTTCAAACCTTATAGAGTATCTAGCGTTTAGAGAAGATTTCTTAGATCCTTTGATCATATCAAAATCTAGAAATACCTATCCGTTCTTTATTGATGTTCTTCTTTGCAGCCCACAAAGTCACACTGCATTACTTAGTCATATTCAATGTAATCCTTGGACCTTTTGACATGCATGATAAACCATAGGTAATAGGCATGTAAAAGATGATATATGTCATATGCTTAAAATTGATTTAATGAATAAAACCACATATTTATTACAAAAACATTAAATATCAACATGGATCTAAAATCACTAAGATTATGGGCATAATCCCAACATACAGAACCATCTATGAGAGAATCAGGTGTATGCTCTCTCATGCAAAATTGCCTAAAACATTTTTAGGGTAAGGCAATGAGGACAACAGTTGACTTGATAAATCTTTCTCCATCAGTTCCTTTGGATGGTGACATTCCTTAAAGGGGTTGGACATGGAAAGATGTTTCTTTTGAGTACTTGAGAATGTTTGGATGCAGGGCATTTGTCCATATTGCTAGAGATAAGAGGTCAAAGCTTGATAGCATAGTCAAGCAATGTATCTTAATGGGTTATGGGCACGAGGAGTTTGGTTACAGATTGTGGGATCCAGTTAAATAAGAAAATCATACGAAGCTGAGATGTTGATTTCTTTGAAGATCAAACCATTAAAGACTTGGGTCAGAAAAGGGTAGAGTCTCTCAATGAATATCGTGTTGAGTTGGATCCAGTTATTATTCCTTGTGTGATGCATGATGAACACATGAGAGATGTACAAGAAGAACAAGTTGATACAGTTGGTGAAAATGGTGAGTTTGCAATTGATAATGTTGAGTCAGAAGAACACCTAGAGCAATCTTCTTCAGAACCATCCATTGAGATTTAATTGAGGAGACCTACCAGAGTCAAAGCCTTCTAGAATATATTCAGTTAATGAGTATGTGATACTTTCTGAGGGAGAGCCAGAAAGTTATCAAGAAGTTATGCTACATGACCAAAAAAATCAATGGTTAGAAGACATGCAAGACGAGATGAAATCCTTGCATGAGAATCACACATATGATTTGGTGGAACTGCCTAAGGGCAAGAGAGCACTTAAGAATAATTGGGTGTTCAGATACAAGATTGAACCAAATAGATCACAGACAAGGTACAAGGCGCGACTAGTTGTAAAGGGGTTCGGTCAAAAGAAAGGCATGGATTTTAATGAAATTTTTTCACTTGTGGTAAATATGTTTTCTATCACAGTTATTTTGGGTTTCGCTACCTGATGAGTGCTAAAATATACATATTTTACCCCCTTAATTTATATTTGTTAATCTCTAAGTTGTGCTATTTTGTGTTGTTTTACTTCCTTTTTGTGGTTTTGTCTGTTTAGGTGTTTGATGGAAAATGAAGCGTTTTTGAAATTTTTGAGCATAAAATATCAAATTTGGGAAAAACTGGAGTATGGGATTGATCGCATTAGAAACAGGCTCGAGCGCATCTGCGATCGACTGCATTAGACATAAGATCGAGCACAAGGAAGCAATCGAGCGCACCCCATGCGATCAAGCGGATTCGGGCGACCTAGATACAGAAAGACCTATTTTTCACTTAAAATTAGGTTTTACAAAACCTAATTGGATTAGGGTTTTGTCCTCCGATTTTATTAGGTTTTCTAGGGTTTCTAGGTTTCCCAAAAGCCTATAAATAAACCTCGAAGCCTTAAAATTTATTATTCAATTTTGGAGAGAGGAAAATGAGGCTACTTCAAAAGCGTTTTCCGGTTTCTTCTTTCCCTTTTCTTTTTTAGTCTTAGTTTAATTATGTGTAACTAAACTCCTTGTTAGGGTTATATTGAAGCCCTAATCATGTCTTTTTAAGTTTAATACTAGTGCCTTTGTTTCAATTATATTATGGCTTATTTTAATTGATTATGTCTATGTGATTGAATTCCTCATATTTTATGGTATGGATTTGTTAATTAAGTCAATTTAGATGACCAAATCTTGGGCTTAATAAAGTGACAAAAGAACCTCATCATAGGTTCTTGGCTTAATCAACATGGGGAACTAGGAGTAGATACCATGCCCTAGGTTTCATGTGTTTGTCGATTTCCATAGAATTATGTTTCCCTAAAAAACAACTTAGTAGATACCATGCTAAATCCTTTAGGGAAGAAAAGAATTAGAGTAGATACCATGCCTAATTTTGTGTTTAGGGAAATCAATAGCTTAAGGACTAGATATCATGCCCTTAGGTTGACAAGCATTAATTATACCATATGATTGGAACATTGGCAATTTGTTGTTTTAATTAGCATGATTAGGGGCGGATGTCGAAACCCTTACCTTTTCTTTAATATATCTTTTCAACATATCAAAATCATGACAATTCTGTTCTTTTAATTTGGAAAATCAATTTTAAACAAAAATCAACAATCCTTGTGGGAATGATCTAGTACTTGCACCCTATATTATCATTTTGATCTCAACCACTTGCGAGTAAAATGCACCGAGTATTTGCTTATTAATTTAGGTGGGTATTTGGCACAACACTACCTAAATGAATTTGGAGATCGAACAGCTTGATGTGAAGACTGCCTTCTCAAGCAGGCACTGAGACAGTGGTATAAGAAGTTTGATTCCTTTGTGGTTGATCATGGGTATGACAGAACTACATCGGATCATTGTGTATATGTGAAGAAATTCTCTAATGGAAAATTTAGTATTCTCTTGCTATACATAGGCGACATGTTGATTGTTTGTTGTGACACTAGTAAAATTGATAGACTGAAGAAAGAGTTGAGTAAGTCCTTTGCTATGAAGGACTTGGGACTCACAAAGCAGATCCTTGGTATGAAGATCTCTCGTGATGGGAAGAAAGGAAAATTGTGGCTATCACAAGAGAGTTATATCAAGAAGGTATTGGACAAGTTCAAGATGAGCAAGGCAAAACCAATGAGCTCTACACTTGTAGGTCATTTGAAGTTGAGCTCAAAGCAAAGTCCTACAAGGGAGACAGAAAAAGATGAAATGAAAAAAGTGCCTTTTGCATTAGCCATGGATCGCTTGATGTATGACATGGTGTGTACAAGTCCTGATATTGCTCATGCTGTTGGAGTTGTGAGTCAATTCCTTTCTAATCCTAGCAAAGAACATTGGAAAACTATGAAATAGGTTCTCATGTATCTTAGAGGTACTTAGAGAGTATGTTTGTGCTTCGGTAATGGTAAATAGGTGGTTAATGGGTTACAGACGCATATATGGCTGGGGATATTGATTCAAGAAAATCTACTTCAAGGTACTTGATTACTTAATCAGGGGAGCAGTTTCATGGCAATCTAGATTTCAGAAATGTGTTGCTTTGTCTACCATAGAGGCAGAGTACATTACCATCACTGAAGCAGCCAAAAAATTGTTACAGATGAAAAAGTTCTTACAAGAACTGGGTCTCCAACAAGATAGGTATGTGCTTTACTATGACAATCAGAGTGCCATTCATCTCAATAAGAATTCAACTTTTCATTCAAAATCGAAACATATCGATGTTAAGTGTCATTGGATTCATGATACACTGGAAGATAAGCTGTTACAGATTAAGAAAATTCATACTGATGAGAATGGGTGCCTATGCAAAAGCTTAAAATTTGCAGAAGCGCGGCGGGCTTGGTGGAGCTCCCCACATAGTCAGGAAGGGAAGATTTGTTGGGTGGTCCCTCTTATGTGGGGATCACATGGGCTACTTTTTTTTTTTTTTTTTTTTTGTAGTATATATAGAAACCCACTATGGGTGTGTTTTGTACATGAGACAAAATAAGAGAAAAAAAAAATAAGGAAAAGAAAGAAAGAGCTGCAGCACAGGGAGAGAAAAAGAAAAAGAAGAAAAAAGGTTTTGCCTAATCACATCCGTCAGAGAGTGGAAGGACGTTTGTGGTCCGATCTTGATACAATTTTAGTATGTTGTTCCTGACAACGAGTGCTACGTATTGACTGGTGTCGATCGTTGGACTTCCTCTCTAGTCGCATGGTTGCTAATACCTACTTGGTAAGATCCTTCTTTATTCTTGTTGGAATCTACTTTTAGGGTGATGAATTTGTGTTTAATCCAAGAATGCATGTATTCTTGATGTGGTGATAGCCTTTAGATATTCATCTAGGGAAGGCAATTGTAAACTTATTATTAAAGATTTTCTGATGTGGAATCTACTATCATTTTTTGACGTGACTCGACCATTTTGTTGTGAGGTGCCTGGACACGACAAGTGAGGAACAGTGCCATAATGTTTGAGAATAGCTTGAAAATCATGTTGAGTATATTCTAAAGCATTATTAGAACGAAAAGCTTTGATGGGTTTTGAAAATTGGGTTTCAACCATTTTGGCAAAAGTAATTCAGAACGAGATTTCATTAAAAACGCCCAAGTGTAACGAGAGAAATTATCAACAAAAATAACAAAATAACGTGAGTCACTCATACTAGCAACAAGAGAAGGTTCCCAAACATCAGAATGAATTAAATCAAAAGAAGCAGTAGCATGAGACTCACTATTATTAAATGGCAAAGCTGGTTGTTTACCAAGTTGACATGAACTACAATCAAAAGAATTATTGGAAACTGAACCTAATAAACCCTTTGAAGCTAAAAATTGGACGCGAGAGGTAAATGCATGACCAAGAAGCGAATGCCAAAGTGCAAGAGATGGTGATGATGAAGAGGCAACAGCAGAGACGCCTATGGCGGGGAGATGTAAGGATGAGAGTTCGAATATACGCCCAATTCTACGCCCAGTCCCAATGGTCTGACTCATACGAGGATCCTGTACATGCACACCAGGAAAGTCAAAAACAAGTTTATATCCAAGTTCACACAGTTGGCCAACAGAAAGAAGACTGAAGGACAATTCAGGCACATGAAAAACTTCAGGAACAGAAAGGGAATGTGTATTGATAGTGCCTATATCTTTTAATAGTCATAATGGAGCCATCAGTTGTGCGAATCAATAAGGAATGAGGTGAAGGTATAGATGTGGTAGAAGAAGTAGGGTGAGGTGTCATGTGATTGCAACAAGCAGAATCAAAGAGCCAAGGGGAAGAGGTACCTGGCAAAACTGAGAGGACAGAGGAAGATGAATTACCAGAACGAGATAGGATGACCTGGTTGACTATTGTCTCGAAGTCAGCTACAGTTAAGGTGACACTGGATCCTTATGCTTGGCCAGAGGGAGCAACTGAAGAGGGAGCAGCTGGAGATGAAGCAGCTGGAGATGAACCACTCTCAGTATCAGCAACTGCTGCTGTGGGTGCATTAGATCTTCCTTTACGCCAACACTTGTCAATTGTGTGCCCTCGACGTCAACAATAGCGACAGTAATTGTTATCGTGAGACTTAGGAGGGAGTCGAGGAGTACCTGACCTGTCATAATACTCTCAGTGGAATGGCGAGGAGCTAGAGGATGGTGCAGCCAAAACTGTATAACTAGGCTGAGAGCGTATAGTCTGCGATCTAGTCTCGGCACGGACAAGTTCGAAGATGGTAGTGTCCAAAGTAGGAAAAGGAGAACGATGTAAAAGTTGCACACGAACAGGCTCAAAATCATCACACAAGGCCATCAAAAATTGGTGAAGGCGATGTTGATTTCAACGAGTAACATACATCTTAGCATCAGTGGGATCCTTCCAAATAGGATCAGAAACATCAATTTGGTTCCATAAGAATTGCATGTGAGCTAGAAAATCATTTATACTTTGATCAGATTCCTGCCTCAGATGGAAAAGCTCAAACAAAAGCTGATACTCGTGAGCACTATCTATAGAAGAATAACGAGAAGCAAGCATATCCCAAGCACCCTTTGCTTCATCAAAGCTGCCAAATAGCGCAGAAATAGATGGGATAGTGGTATTACGAAACCATGTAAAAATCTGATGATGCTTGCTATCCCAATCAATAAGACGAGTGGTGAAAGCCTCATCTGACTCAGAAGCTCCTTTAACTGGCTTTTTTGACCTCCCCAGTCACATAAACATGTTTTGTTGCAACGTTAGTAATTTTCTGATGTGGCGAAATTACCACGTCAGAAAATATTTTTCTGACGCCTGAATAGTGCCATGCCAGAATTTTCTGACGCGGTAAAGCAAACATGTCAGAAAATTCTAACGTGTTAAATATTGGAATGTCAGAAAATT
>NC_081542.1:38051735-38052025 GCF_901000735.1 Corylus avellana
CGTGCCACACATGGCACGTCAGTAATCCCCTCGAGACCCTCCCCCGCTCGCGTACGTCCCATCTCCTCGATGTGCAGCCCACCATGCATCTTAATTAAGAGGCCTGGCCTATTTGAATTTTATTTTATTTTATTTTTTTTATCTTTCCCACAGCTGGAAAATCAGTACCACCGCCCATAGCTCTCAGCTTTTGTTTTTCTCTTGTTTTCTCCAGTTTTCTTTCTTTCTTCCGCCATAGCTTAAGCTCGATTAAGCGTTTTTTTTTTTTTTTTTTTTTTTTTTTTTTTCTT
>NC_081542.1:38052222-38056608 GCF_901000735.1 Corylus avellana
ATCCATGTATTTATTTATTTGTTTGGTTTGGATTTGGTGTTTGTATGCAAGTTCGGATGATTACATGGTAATTTCGTGTCATACGTTTGGGTATATATATGGGTAATATATGTATATATATATATATATATATATATATATATATATATATATATATGGCCGGGTATATATATATTATATATAACAATTTTACATATATATAACGTATTAATTGCTAATTGTCATAGTCATTTAACTGTACACCCCTTAATATTACGAAGGACTAATCATAAGGAAATTTCCTTATGATTAAAGAGCATTATACTAGGCATATGATATGGGACAATAATATTAATCATGGTCAGTAAGATCTTGGCAAAGATGCATATATTTTGTAATCTTGCCAACTGACCAAATCGATGCCAATATTGTAAGGAAATTGATTAAGTTCAATGTATGGAACATAGTCTAGCTAATCTTTTTTTTTTTTTTTTGAATAACAGACTGATCTTATTCAAAAACATCTAGAGCCATCAATTGACTCTAAATACCAAGAGTTCGAAAGAACTCTAAACTACAATAGCGGAACGCTCTAAAGTAACCACATCAAGTATAAGATCTGGGACTTCTTCCATCCAAACTTTATGTATCCCGTTGATTTCCACTGCCTTTGCCAAGCCATGAGCTGCAGCATTTGCTTCTCGCCTTACATGTTCCGCTTTCCAACTCCTGAATCCTGGCAGAATGGCATGAATATCTTCCATAATTTGACCAAACTTGCACCAAGGCGTTCCTCTGTTGACAGCTTGCACAACTGATTTTGAGTCTCCTTCCAGCACGATTGTTTGAAAGCCCAAATCACAGCAAAACTCTACTGCTGTAAGAGCTCCCATCGCCTCCGCTACTGTGGGCTCCGAACACCCTTCTTGAACTGAACAGCATGCTGCACACATCTGCCCCATGAAATCCCGCACAATGAGACCCACTCCGAATCTTCTAGAGTCTACTTTCACCGACACATCCCAGTTTACTTTGTAGGTGTCATAAGCTGGGGCTTTCCACCGAATGTGAGAATTTCCGCCGTTGGGTTCTATCCCCACCATATTCTCGTTGTGTTCCACAGATGCTTCCCACGATTTCCATCGTGCATCAACTTCTTTGGCCAGTACTGCAGGGTGTTTAAAGCAACCTCCATGTGTGACTTCATTTCTTCTATACCAGATAGCTCGAGCAGTACAAGCAAAAATACCCAAATCCTTTGAGTTACATCGGTAGGATAGAAACTCAAGGATTTCCAGGAATCCTTTGAGTTACATAGTCTAGCTAATCTAATTAAGCGTCTTTTGCAAAATTAGTAAGATGGAACCTTGCCCTTTGGACATAAATTGGATTAAATCTTGGAAAGCATAAAAGTAAGAGGGCATAAAGTTAAGCTTAGGATTGGTTACTCCCAAGTGTCTTAACTTGGCAGCAAGGTATTTAGTCATGAATGGATGGATACAAAATATTCCACCATTAATTTGCATCCAAAAGTAATAATAATAATAATAATAATAATAAAAAGGGTTAAATAATATTTTTAAGATGGACGTACATACTGATTTGTTGAGTAACTTATTTAAATTTTTGCTTTGTTTGAGATAGTTCTTTATTGTTAATTTGTTAATTAATTAGGTAATTCGTGCTATGTGTTATAATTGTTATTTGATATGTACGTAGTATATATGAACAACCATGTGGTTTTGATTAGTTATATCCAGAAACTAGTAATTAACTTAGATTTATATATTTAATTTGTTTAGTGATATATAATAATAAATGCATTTAAATTTAGACTTATATATTGTTCAGGTTTTGCCCGATTAATACTTATAAATGCTATACGACCAAAAAATTTGACAATAGGAAAAAAAAAATAATAAATATATAAATTGACTTCGTACCCTAGCTAGATTTATTTTATTTAACTAGGGTCCCCAACATCTAACAAATGCATATATATGAACTTTTGGGAAAAAAAATGATAGAAGCTGAATGTGAATGAAGAATGTTAACAGTTAAACAACATCAAATAATGTAAATTTGAAAAAAAAAAACAAAAAAAATTTAAAAAGTGCGTGAAGAAAACCCTAAACCCTACTAAAAAAAAAAAAAAAAATACAAAAACAACTAGCCTAGATAGATGATCTTTATTGATGGTCCCCATTTGGAATAGTTGTTATTTCTTTTAAGTTTAGGAAATTTTCGTAAGTAAAAAATAAATAAATTACCAACAACCTTAGCTAGTAATTAAGTTTGCATGTAAATTCCATTAAATATGTATGTGTTTATTGAATACTTTTAAGTCGCGTATATTTCTCTCTAATGTCTGTAGACAACAATGGACAACAGTTGGATGACAAAGCCTAGGGGTACGAAGGAATACAGAGACGGTTGTAGATTGTTCGTGGACTTCGCAGTTGGGAACTGCACAATACCTGATGGTAAGATTTACTGCCCGCGGCGCTATCCGCTAGGCGTTGTTCTCGCCCACTTGACAAGGGGAAAAGGCATACTTCCTACATATAAGGACTGGATGTTTCATGGTGAGAAGCCTATCTGGGACCATGGTGAACCATCTCCTTCGAATCGTCCGGCCACAGATGAAGCAGGTGGAAGCAGTGATCAAGGTGAAAATATGCACGATATGTTGAATGATGTGTTCGGCATGCACAATGTCAGGGAAGACAACTGTGAGCCTTAGGTTGTTGTGCAGCGTGAAGAAGAAATCGTAGTCGAAGAAATGGATGACGTTGATGCCCGAAAGTACCACGAGTTACTTAAAGAGGCAAAGACACCGCTATATGATAGGACCAAACATAGCAAGCTGAGCGCAACTGTTCATCTATACGACTTGAAGTGTGTCGGTGGAATTAGTAACAAGATATTCTCGTCTCTCCTTGAGTTCATCAATCAATTGTTGCCTGCAGATAATGAAGCTTTGCCAGTTAATACCTATGAGGCAAAAAAATATCTAAGGGACATGGGGCTCTGGTATGAGAAGATTTCGGCTTGTCGTAATGATTGCATATTATTTTGGAAGGGCAACAAGGAGTTAGATTCATGTACAATTTGTGGAAAATCTAAGTGGAAAGATGAAATTCATTTAGACAAGGATGGTTAACCCATATCGTCAAGTAAGAAACGCCCAGTGAAAGTGTTGCGGTGGTTTTCACTCATACCAAGACTACATAGGTTATTTATGTCGCAGTATACATCGCCCCATATGAAGTGGCTTGCAGACAACTGCACAAAGGATGGCAAATTGAGGCATCTGGCCGACGGTGAAGTATAGAAGTCATTTGATCATTTATATCCAGAATTTGCAGCAGACAACACGAATGTAAGGCTTGGACTAACCTCAGATGGATTTAATCCTTTTGGGAACCTTAGTACATCTCACAACACTTGGTCTGTAATGCTTGTGCCATACAACTTGCCTCCTTGGATGTGCATGAAACAAACGTCTTTTGGCCTGAGTTCACCTGGAATGGATATAGACATTTACCTACAGCTTTTAATTGAGGAATAGTAGGAATTATGGAATGTAGGGGTACACACATTTGATGTTTCCACTAAAACACACTTTATGTTGCGTGCGCAAGTGATGTAGACAATTAATAACTTCCTGGCATACGCAGATCTATCAGGATGGCCTACTAGGGGAGCAAAGGCATGTCCTTGTTGTATGCAGTCAACAAGGTCTAGATGGTTAAAACACGGCCACAAATGGCGTTTTATGGGCCATAGGCAACACTTGCCCTTGGATCATCCGTGAAGGAAGAACAAAAGAAATTTTGACGGTAACCAGGAACTACAATGTCCACCCAATGTGCTAAGTGAAGATGAAATCCTAAGACAGTTAGAAGGGATGCCATTTGGGGATGAGGATGCCGCCAAGTCAAAGCCAGACAGTAGTAAGAAGCAGGGAAAGAAGCGGAAGAAGAGTACTCCCAACACCAGACCACAAGGGACCAATCATGTATTATGGAAGAAGAAGAGTATTTTCTTTAGGTTGCCGTATTGGAATGATAATTTACTGCGGCACAACCTTGATGTGATGCACATAAAGAAGAATGTGATGGACAACATTCTTGTAATACTCAACATAAAAGGGAAAACAAAGGACAACTACGATGCTCGTAAAGACTTGCAAGAGATGGGGTTGAGACGTCTACTTCATCCATTTATGAAGAATGGAAAAATCTATATGCCTCCAGATTCCCACACAATGTCCAATGAAGATATAACCAGTTTCTTGAAAGTGCTTCAGGATGTGAGGGTGCCCGATGGTTATGCCTCGAATATTTCCAGATGCGTACGACTGAACGAACGTACGATGACGGGTTTGAAGAGTCATGACCATCA
>NC_081542.1:38056714-38064723 GCF_901000735.1 Corylus avellana
TATTGCATTGATGATGCTTATTATTTGTAGTTAGTGCATTTTTGGTTCTATTATAGTAATGTCATTTTGGTTAGTATATATGTTAAAGTTGTTATGGTGCCCTTTTCTGTGTTTGGCTTAGGATCCTGATAAGAAATGTACCTATTGCTTCTTGATTGATTGTTTTATCATCTCCAGGTAATGCGGAGAGGTTGGAGAATGAGGAAGCTATTGACCTGGATTGAGCATTGTCTGTGAGTTTGTAGTTGGTAAACCTATTATATATTTTGTTCTTGTTTTGTTGATGTTTAATGTTACATGTAATTATGTCTATATTCGTGGTAGCATATATAGTTTGGTTGTATATGATTGACGTAGAAATTACATGTTTGTGATAGATGTAATTATGTCTATATGATAAATAGTAAGTATTTTTTTATGGATGTTTAATCAATACTTCATTTAGGGTTTAATGTGCATGGTAGTTCGTTGCATGAGATATTTTTGGTGGATGATTAACGTGGTAGTTCGTTCCATCAAGTATCGTTTCATGAATATATAGTTCGTTAAATGTGTATTGTGTCAATTCCGAAATTGTACAATAATAAATATTGTTATTTGATGTTCTAACTATTGATGATGATGAGGTTTGCATGTTATTATTTCTATCATTGAACTTTAGTATTGTTTTTGCTTATAACTAGTTTTGTTATGTTATTATTGTTCCTATACACATTATAAGAGATAAATATTGCATTGATGATGTTTGTTATTATTTCTAGCGGAAGCATTTTTTGTTTTATTATTATTGTTCCGATACACTTTGTAAGAGATAAATATTGCATTGATGATGTTTGTTATTATTTCTAGTGAAAGTTTTTTTTGTTTTATTATAGTAATTAATGTCATTTTGGTTAGTATATATGTTAGAGTTGTACGATGCCATTTTTTGGGTTTGGCTTAGGATCTTGATAAGAAGGGTACGTATTGGGTGCTGATTGGTTGTTTTATCATTTTCAAATAATGCAGAGAAGTGGTACACAATAAGGAACCTATTGCGAGGTAATCAGCTTTGTCTGTCACTTTGTAGTTGGTAAACTTATAAATATTTTGTTCTTATGTTGTTGATGTTTACAGTTACATGTAATTATGTCTAGATTTTGGGTAACAAATATAGTTTGGTTGTTTGTAGTTTTTGTATAAAATGCATGTTTGTCATACTTGATGGAGTTTGTGATACTTGCATGTTTGTGATTAATGTGGAGGTTCATTTTTTATGCATGATTAATGTCGTTTCATGAATATATATATATATATATATAGTTCAAACAAATGTGAAAGGCCTTTCAAACAAATTGGCCTTGCAAACAAAAAATAAATCCTAAATTAAACAAACAATTGGGAAAAAAAAAAAAAAGGGACCTAATTTTCTAACGTTCTACTGTATGACACGTCAGAAAATTTTTTTGACGTGTCAAACAGTAGAACATTAGAAAATTCTAACGTTCTAACCAGTAACACGTTAGGAAAAAAAATTTACAGACTCCTATGCTTCTGACATTCAACACACGTCAGAAAAATTTTCTGAGATGTCAGACACCATGACACGTCAAAAATCTCCAGTAAGGAAAAAGTTGTTTTAGTGTGGTGATTGTTGATAGTGTAAGATTTGATTGGACTAGGTCCTGTGGTTTTTCCCTTCGCATTAGAGGGTTTTCCACGTAGAAATCATGGTATCTTGCATGTGGTTTGCTTGATTTTTATTCTGCATTATGAGTTTATTAGTTGGGTGCTAGTGTGACTATTTCATTTGCACAAAGAGAGGTAGATTAATTCCGCGGTGTATCTGGAATTGCTATTCACCCATAACAAGGCTAGCCAATTTCCTCGTTGGATTCCCATCGTCGTGTAAGAATAAATGGTTGGTCGATGATCTCTTTGTAGGATATCTCTAAGAATATTTTTGCATTTTGCTTAGTTGTGTTGGTTTCTGAGGTGTTTCTTATGTTTGTTGTTTCGTCTAATTGTCTTTCGTTCTGTATGATGTTGGCCTTACATAGCTGTATATATGTTGTAGGCCAGCTACTTTGTTATCTGTAGGAACTTTCTTGTGGTCCTGTTTTCTCTCGTATTCTTTGGTTTATTCTATGGCATTGAATACTCCCTATGTACATGCATGTCAACATATATTTGTACGGATGCACATGAACAAATATAAAGAAAAATACACAAATAGAAGTTGCTGCCCCGAGCTTCCGCATATAATTGTATCATACATACTTAATCTGAGTCTGTTAATACTTTTAATGTCCTACTTTCCACGAATAAGAATAAAGGAAATCGACAACATTCTTGCTAGCTATAGAATCTTCAATCTTAATCAATTATATGCACTAATTTAATGCACCATCGATCTGTAGTAAATGTTTTAACATATGGAATGCATCGAGACAGATATGTAGTCTTCATACACTTGGACTTCAATTTCATGCACGTTATACGCTGGCACTGAAATTGCTCTCTCAATGAAGTTATGAACAGGTTGAAGGAATAAAGTTGGTGGAGACTTTAGTCCCCAAAGGAAAGCATTGTTCCAATGGAGATGCTTGTGTTGTTAGGCATATCCATCCTTTATATATATGCATACACCTTGAAGGCAGCTGCTAGGGCATTTCCTCATCAGCTTTCGATTACAATTGCATAACAGGATGAGCCTCCTTGGCATGAGGCCATTTTGTTCGGTTTGCATGTAAGTAGTACTCATGCATTCTCTCTAGTGTGCCCATTGCCAAGGAGATTTGTCCTGCAATTCATCTGTAAGTCTTATCTATATATAACCTATTTGCTTTTTCATATTATCGATCGGCTGCTAAAAGAATATTAATTGTAGATCATATATACTAAAGAATATTGTACGTAATCTTCTATATCCATATGATTCAGGCATGGCCTGTTTCTGCTCTGTACAAATTAAGTGGTAATTCTTTTTCTTGATCTTTTCAATTTTTCGTTTGCATCAGCATATTGGACATTATCCTCTTCTCTATTTCAAGAAAGAACAAAACCAATATGTATTGATTATGCACGAAGTCTATAATCCTTTTCTAACTGACTCAAGGCTCATCAAGTTGAAAACTAGCTTATTTCTTTTTACTTTTTGTAAATATTCAATAAAAATTAAATACTTTATTATATATATATATATATATATATATATATATATATATATATATATATATATAACACCTATCACTTCAAGAGGAAGGATTTTGACTTTGCTTCATGGAGAAGCATTCTTGGCCTACTATATATAACCATTCGGTCCTTTTTGGTGAAAGTTGTGCTGCAGCTTGTGGGTTAGAGAGAAGAATTGAGCGAGCTTGGCAGCAGCTCCATGAGAGACAAAATAAGAAAGAAAATACAGCAGCTCTTAGAGAATTAAGAGATTAATTTCTATTTTGTAATTTAATTCTCTTTTGTGTGTTTGTAAGTTTTGGGTGTATTAAGGCTATTGGGTTTGAGTGGTTTTGTTTGTACTACTTTTTGTACTCCTTTTGTTAGTGAATTTCTCTTGGATCATCTCCACCAATGGATGTAGGCTTGTTATGCCGAACCACTTAAATCTTGGTGTCTTGTGTGACTGTTTGTTATTTTACTGTTCTGCTATATTTCTGCTTCAATATAGCAGAAATGATTATTTTATCTCAACAATGATCACCCGCCTAATCTCGCAATAAGTTCTCAAGCGTTACCTGGATCAAGTCCTCCACAATAACTGGATGCTTCGCGGTGTCCATCTTCTGCTAAACTCTCTATAACAGCACAAATATATGTATGGAGAAAAAAGGGGGAATGAATACAAGAGTAAGTTCGATGACTTAGTGAGTATAAATGCACATGACGTATCCGTCATTAAATGGTGAACTTAGTTGTTTATAAAGCACATACAACATCATGAGGTGATAATTTATCATGAATGCAATATAAATATAATATATGTTGTAATATGAGAATCATGTCAATTCAAATTGTATGGTCTATTTGAGATATTACCAATTTTCGGCAGAGTTGGTACTATCCCGAGGGACGTGTAATATAATACCGGTGCCCCAGATATTGTATCTCTGACCTCAGGTGGCCCATGCTACTAATAATGTCCGTCCTGTAGTGATCCACCATCAAACATAGTTGCACCGATTACAAATAATCATTGAATCAAAAGCTCATATAAACATACACACATTTTACCATAAGTTAACCTGTATAGTGAGCCTATAGCCATTATCTCACATGTACCGGTGTACCATTTCATACAATACAATTAATCTTATCTGTATTTTACATGCATGCTTTTACAAGCTTTAGCATTTGATTATCTTGTTAATCAACATACGTTTTCACAAAAATAGAGTTCACAGTAACCCAAAATATATTTCATATGAGTAGTAAATATGCATGTTTGATATATATAAAATAGTCGTGCAATGCGGTAAAAATAACAACAAGTATCCATGTGAGTTTGTACTCACCTGGGTCATAAGGCTCCTCAATAAAATTTTCTTGAGGCTCCACAATCTTGAATATTGAGAAAGGACATATTATTAGTTCTAAACCCGAGCTAAAACGAGTCATAGTCTTAAAATACCCAAAACAAAGGTTTTGCCTGGCTAGCAAACGTTTTGTCAAACTGGGCGAACGTTCGGGCTTGAGGCCAAACATTCCGCCAAAAGGTGTGAACGTTCTCTGCTAGGCAGAAAACTCATCTCGGACCAAACAGCCTTCTAATCACTCTTAAGCAAGTTCTAAGGACACAACAAGGTTCCTAATATATTTCTAACCCAAAATAACATCTATGTGCATAATAAAATATGTCCAACAAGAATAAAATGCTAAACCAAAATTAAGGGCAATAAAATAACTATAAGCTCAAAACTACCAATTGAGCTAACTATGAAAAATACTTAAACAACATAACAACTAAGTAACAAACAAGCTAGGCTTAGAAGATTACCTCCTTGAAGAAAAACCTCAAAGTAATCTCTCATTCTCCTTCAAGAACTCTCACAACTCACAAAATCACTTAAGTAGAGGTTCTAGAGGGCAACAAGGGCAAAATGAGACTTACGTGTCGAGTGGAGAAGGGTATTTATAGGGGTGGAAAGGTTGTGGGCGCTGCTGTGATAGTTTAGTACGTCACCGAACGTTCGGTACTTATGGGTGAACGTTCAGGTGTACTTTTGTACTTACGCCTAAAAATCTTATTTGTACCTTCCTGACACAGTGTCAACGAACGTTCAGTACTTCTAGCCGAACGTTCGGTTCCAGCGCAGTGTTTAGTAAAACAGCCATAACTTTTGCTACGAGTCTCAAAATTGCGCACGCAACCCCATTTCGGGAAGCTCTTTTTGAGACAAATGTCCTTTTACGATAGTGTTTGCAATGCTTTCTCGTCCTTTTGAAATTATTCCTTAACCTTCACACCATAATTGATCCCATACTCATTGGTTACCATATATAAGCTGATTCTTCAATACTACAGGCATCGGTACCTCTGTTGAATGTTCTGTGCAACAGTAAATTCTTAAAAAGTCCAAGATCTTACACTTTACCAAATGAGAACCAACTCTAGCATCATAATTAGAGTGTACTGACCTCTAATTTATTTTCGAGATATTACAATATTAGATTGGATAGGAGCAAGTTTAATTAACAATCTAATCTTATATATACAATAAAATGGGTATAGATTGTATCCAAATCAATATATATAAAATGATAATTAAAAAATGAGTGTCAAATAAATCATATGAATACAAAATTCCATCATCCCTATGTGTTACGTTTTTAGTATTGGCAAATTCAATATGGAAGCATATTTTGATTTATATTTTAAGTCAAGAGTTAAGTTGGCGTAAACGTTGATGCAAGACATAGGAGTTCAAGTTTGAGTATGTTATCTAGATCATAGACTTAGAGTAAAATAGCCATAACTCTTGCTTCCAATATCAAATAAAGGAAAGCTTTGTGGCATTTGAAAGCTGATTCAAAGGGCTTCAACTTTATATTTCAAGAAACTTCCCAAGTCCGATTTTTACGAGGTCAAAAATGAATTGTTAATTGAAGTTTGAAATTATGGACGGAATGGTTTGATTGGAGTCTCGTTTGGAAGCCGTTTGAACGGAGTATCTGAAATTATGAACATAATAGCCTGGTTGGAGTCTCGGTTGGAAGCTGCTCAAACAGAATACTTCAAGGTTTCAAGATTTCAACTTACGAGATGCTTGGTGCAAGCGCGATTGCAACCCGATCGAACGAAAGTCTTCAACACATAAAATTAAGAGTTCTAGAATCAGCCCATGGCCAGACTCCGTCTGGAGGCCACCAGCGAGAAAACTATGAAACTCGAGCCAACTTAGTCAGAAAGCTTTGTTTCCTCTCATTCCATGAGCCTAAACTCGAGGCATTAGTCCTTTGTTGTGAGAGAACTTTACCACCATTCTTGAGTCTAAACAGATCATAATTTTTCCTAGTTTCTTCTTTGCCAGTCAAACCACATAAACGCCAACAACTACCTAAGTTATAGTTTGAAGCAGATGTGGTTTATTATGAAGGTGATCCATGTAAAAGAATGCCAAAAGTTATGGAGCCATTGTAGTGGGAGGTGACTGTGTCGTTCACCGGAAATGCGGATTAGGTCTTTAGGGGTACAAAGGATTTGTAAGAACAATTTTTAACATAAGTCTTCTATAATATATGCATTTGGGATTGACTAGCTCTCAAAGTGGTTTTACTAGTGAAGAGTTTTTCAAAAGCTTTCCACTTTGTTACCAAAATCTTTGTATTTATGTAGTATTATGTTTTGCTTGATTTTGGTATTAATAATTGTGGTAATTAATTAGATTAACTGTTGGTTTTGTAATCTTAATTGTTCTACAAGTTGGGGTCTAAATCTAAAATTTCAATTGGTATTAGAGCCTTGTACGTTCACTTTGTTTGGATTAATTTGCTGAGTGAAATCATTGACCCTTATTGTCATGGAAAAATATTAGTCCCTCTAGGGGCAAGAAAGATCAAAATACCCATGGCATCAAATTCCATGAGTTCTCTAGTTTTGGACATATATGTTGAGTGTCCGAAAGAAAAGTCATGAGAGTTAACCTGATGAATGAGTTAGATACCGATGATCTACCAAATGAGAATGCAAATTACAAGGCTTTTACCACTTCTATACGGAGTTGTAGTGGGCCTAGTGCAAATGACACAGTTGACTATGGTTAATTAGTCATCCCGGGATGATTTGCAAGTTGCATAAATAAGCTTTTTAAAGACTGCACCAGATTTTGTAGGGACAAGTTGTAACGCTCCAATAAACAATTAACTAGTAACTATTTCCTAGTACGTCTCCCCGTCAAATCCCACCAACGAACATGACAAAGGGATCACTAACCCTCGGTAGTAAGTCAACAGAGGAAGACTTAAACTAAACATCAGATGAATAATATATAGATCATCAATTTAAACAAACCAAAGAAACTAAATGAAAACAACATAAGCATAACTCCAAATAGCAATCTCAAATTGACAAATATCACAAGTAAAGTTATTACATTCCAAGTCTCAAAATACTATTAAACAAACTAATTAACGGTCGATGAGGGTACAACTTCTCGAACAAAAACTTAACCAACTAGTCCGAAGTCGGCTTTCGATCCAGGTCCCCACTCACCATCATTGAAAGCAACTTTGACTAAGGAACACAAATGTCCAAAAGCTGGAAAAATGGTACAAGTATAAGGCCACAATTTAGTAGGTAAAATACAAGTTACAGTTTACGGTTTGTGAACTTAGTTTGATAAAATGATGAGTCATGCAATATCGACATCAGTTTTAAATCATGAATGCACTACTATACATATATAATACATGATATTTAAGGAACATGTCATGGTGTACTCGAAATCGTCTATCAAAGCCCTTAACCCTTTCTTGGTGGGGTTGGTGTCATTTTGAGGGACCTATAGTACAACACT
>NC_081542.1:38064823-38159358 GCF_901000735.1 Corylus avellana
ATGCATACGCATAGGGGATTGACAATAAGCAGGAGTACGTTGGTCGGGTTTGCCAGGTTGGAACAGGTATTCTACCTATGCGCGACAGCATACACTCTTATTATAGACCAGTCGCACCACGATCACAAACTCCCAGGAGCTCTGGTGTCTCACAAATGATAGAAGCTGCACTACAAGCTGAGCGGGAAAAGCAAAAACTGGAGATGGATGCGCTGTTAGAGGCATAGCGAGAGCAGGCAGCTACGCAGCAAGCTGAAAGGGAGAGGCACAGGGCGGAGATAGCTGCACTATTAGATGCACAATGAGAGCAGGTTGCTGTGCCGCTAGCTGAGAAAGAGGCTAGTATTAGCACTTTGTATGAGGCATGTTTTCGTTAGCTTGAGTCCATGTTGCAGTCGAGGTCCGCGTCTGATATGACTCGAGTTAAGGATGTGCCAGACAAAGAGTCCCCAGCCCGTTTGGTGGAGAGATCGTCGGTGGGGAGTGGATCAGGTAATGCAATTTTTTTTTTTTTTTGGGTTTTCTTTAATATATATCCTATACATATGAATTGGTAATCAACATACGTTTTCACAAAAATAGAGTTCACAATAATCCAAAATATATTTCATATGAGTAGTAAATATGTATGTTTGATATATATAAAATAGTCGTGCAATGCGGTAAAAATAACAAGAAGTATCCATGTGAGTTTGTACTCACCCGGGTCATAAGGCTCCTCAATAAAATTTTCTTGAGGCTCCACAATCTTGAATATTGAGAAAGGACCTATTATTAGTTCTAAACCCGAGCTAAAACGAGTCATAGTCTTAAAATACCCAAAACAAAGGTTTTGCCTGGCTAGCAAACGTTTTGTCAAACTGAGCGAACGTTCGGGCTTGAGGCCAAACATTCCGCCAGAAGGTGTGAACGTTCTCTGCTGGGCAGAAAACTTATCTCGGACCAAACAGCCTTCTAATCACTCTTAAGCAAGTTCTAAGGACACAACAAGGTTCCTAATATATTTCTACCCCAAAATAACATCTATGTCCATAATAAAATATGTCCAACAAGAATAAAATGCTAAACCAAAATTAAGGGCAATAAAATAACTATAAGCTCAAAACTACCAATTGAGCTAACTATGAAAAATACTTAAACAACATAACAACTAAGTAACAAACAAGCTAGGCTTAGAAGATTACCTCCTTGAAGAAAAACCTCAAAGTAATCTCTCATTCTCCTTCAAGAACTCTCACAACTCACAAAATCACTTAAGTAGAGGTTCTAGAGGGCAACAAGGGCAAAATCAGACTTACGTGTCGAGTGGAGAAGGGTATTTATAGGGGTGGAAAGGTTGTGGGCGCTGCTGTGATAGTTCAGTACGTCACCGAACGTTCGGTACTTATGGGTGAACGTTCAGGTGTACTTTTGTACTTACGCCTAAAAAACTTATTTGTACCTTCCTGACACAATGTCAACGAATGTTCAGTACTTCTAGCCGAATGTTCGGTTCCAACGCAGTGTTTAGTAAAACAGCCATAACTTTTGCTACGAGTCTCAAAATTGCGCACGCAACCCCATTTCGGCTCTTTTTGAGACAAATGTCCTTTTAAGACAGTGTTTGCAATGCTTTCTCGTCCTTTTGAAATTATTCCTTAACCTTCACACCATAATTGATCCCATACTCATTGGTTACCATATATAAGCTGATTCTTCAATACCACAGGCATCGGTACCTCTGTTGAATGTTCTGTGCAACAGTAAATTCTTAAAAAGTCCAAGATCTTACACTTTACCAAATGAGAACCAACTCTAGCATCATGATTAGAGTGTACTGAGCTCTAATTTATTTTCGAGGTATTACAATATTAGATTGGATAGGAGCAAGTTTAATTAACAATCTAATCTTATATATACAATAAAATGGGTATAGATTGTATCCAAATCAATATATATATATAAAATGATAATTAAAAAATGAGTGTCAAATAAATCATATGAATACAAAATTCCATCATCCCTATATGTTACGTTTTTAGTATTGGCAAATTCGATATGGAAGCATATTTTGATTTATATTTTAAGTCAAGAGTTAAGTTGGCGTAAACGTTGATGCAAGACATAGGAGTTCAAGTTTGAGTATGTTATCTAGATCATAGACTTAGAGTAACATAGCCATAACTATTGCTTCCAATATCAAATAAAGGAAAGCTTTGTGGCATTTGAAAGCTGATTCAAAGGGCTTCAACTTTATATTTCAAGAAACTTCCCAAGTCCGATTTTTACGAGGTCAAAAATGAATTGTTAATTGAAGTTTGAAATTATGGACGGAATGGTTTGATTGGAGTCTCGTTTGGAAGCCGTTTGAACGGAGTATCTGAAATTATGAACATAATAGCCTGGTTGGAGTCTCGGTTGGAAGCTGCTCAAACAGAATACTTCAAGGTTTCAAGATTTCAACTTACGAGATGCTTGGTGCAAGCGCGATTGCAACCCGATCGAACGAAAGTCTTCAACACATAAAATTAAGAGTTCTAGAATCAGCCCATGGCCAGACTCCGTCTGGAGGCCACCAGCGAGAAAACTATGAAACTCGAGCCAACTTAGTCAGAAAGCTTTGTTTCCTCTCATTCCATGAGCCTAAACTCGAGGCATTAGTCCTTTGTTGTGAGAGAACTTTACCACCATTCTTGAGTCTAAACAGATCATAATTTTTCCTAGTTTCTTCTTTGCCAGTCAAACCACATAAACGCCAACAACTACCTAAGTTATAGTTTGAAGCAGATGTGGTTTATTATGAAGGTGATCCATGTAAAAGAATGCCAAAAGTTATGGAGCCATTGTAGTGGGAGGTGACTGTGTCGTTCACCGGAAATGCGGATTAGGTCTTTAGGGGTACAAAGGATTTGTAAGAACAATTTTTAACATAAGTCTTCTATAATATATGCATTTGGGATTGACTAGCTCTCAAAGTGGTTTTACTAGTGAAGAGTTTTTCAAAAGCTTTCCACTTTGTTACCAAAATCTTTGTGTTTATGTAGTATTATGTTTTGCTTGATTTTGGTATTAATAATTGTGGTAATTAATTAGATTAACTGTTGGTTTTGTAATCTTAATTGTTCTACAAGTTGGGGTCTAAATCTAAGATTTCAATTGGTATTAGAGCCTTGTACGTTCACTTTGTTTGGATTAATTTGCTGAGTGAAATCATTGACCCTTATTGTCATGTAAAAATATTAGTCCCTCTAGGGGCAAGAAAGATCAAAATACTCATGGCATCAAATTCCATGAGTTCTCTAGTTTTGGACATATATGTTGAGTGTCCGAAAGAAAAGTCATGAAAGTTAACCTGATGAATGAGTTAGATACCGATGATAACCTGATGAATGAGTTAGATACCGATGATCTACCAAATGAGAATGCAAATTACAAGGCTTTTACCACTTCTATACGGAGTTGTAGTGGGCCTAGTGCAAATGACACAGTTGACTATGGTTAATTAGTCATCCCGGGATGATTTGCAAGTTGCATAAATAAGCTTTTTAAAGACTGCACCAGATTTTGTAGGGACAAGTTGTAACGCTCCAATAAACAATTAACTAGTAACTATTTCCTAGTACGTCTCCCCGTCAAATCCCACCAACGAACATGACAAAGGGATCACTAACCCTCGGCAGTAAGTCAACAGAGGAAGACTTAAACTAAACATCAGAGGAATAATATATAGATCATCAATTTAAACAAACCAAAGAAACTAAATGAAAACAACATAAGCATAACTCCAAATAGCAATCTCAAATTGACATATATCACAAGTAAAGTTATTACATTCCAAGTCTCAAAATACTATTAAACAAACTAATTAACGGTCGATGAGGGTACAACTTCTCGAACAAAAACTTTACCAACTAGTCCGAAGTCAGCTTTCGATCCAGGTCCCCACTCACCATCATTGAAAGCAACTTTGACTAAGGAACACAAAAGTCCAAAAGCTGGAAAAATGGTACAAGTATAAGGCCACAATTTAGTAGGTAAAATACAAGTTACAGTTTACGGTTTGTGAACTTAGTTTGATAAAATGATGAGTCATGCAATATCTACATCAGTTTTAAATCATGAATGCACTACTATACATATATAATACATGATATTTAAGGAACATGTCATGGTGTACTCGAAATCATCTATCAAAGCCCTTAACCCTTTCTTGGTGGGGTTGGCGTCGTTTTGAGGGACCTATAGTACAACACTAGTGCCTTAATGTTGTCGTATACCGTCATCGTTAGGGCCCGATCAGATTTAAACCCTGTATGATCCACAACACTAACGATTCCGTCATTGTGACCACCAATAAAACAAGATTGCATCGGTCATTTATAAAGCCATTTGATCAAAGGCAAACATAAACATACACATAAACCTCTAGACAATAGGGTTCAACCCATATAATGGTAGCCCATAGCTCTTATCCATTCATGAAACACGATGTTATACGATGCAACTTTTATAATCTCTATTCACAATATATTATATCTCACCTCATATGTTTTCCAAAATGAGTACGACTTCACATGATTCTAAAAGATGTTTTATGATAGTAGTAAAGATTGACGATTAAAACATAAAATAGTCATGTATCAGTGTGATTTTACTCATTAGGGTCGCAAAGCTCCTCTACAAAACACTCCTGAGCGTTTTTTACCCTAAAATTTGAGAAAGAATCACTAATCAAAACAAAACCTTAGTCAAAACAACCTAACACAATATTTGTCATTCTGGTAGATTTTTTATCATAGGGATCGATTCATCGAGACCGATCAATCGACAAAGCCATCGATGGATCGGTTTTCTTACAAAAATCCATTGTCTCCATATCCAACCAATACAAGATTTACAACTCTTCTTAAAATCAAGAACCAATGCTAGTATTTGAGGCAAAATAGGAGAAAACTTAACCTCCGAGTAATTGTTATTGATAAAATGGTCACAAATAGATAGCATAACAACTAAGGCCATCTTGTTAGGCTTATATAACCAAAATTCGATACCCTAAAAAAGAATTATATATAAAAAAATAAAAAATAAAAAAAAAATAAAAAAATAAAAACGATGTGTCAAACATAATAGATACAAAGAACTTTCACCTAGTAAACTTTGAAATTACGAAATTTTCCTTAAATAAAAACTTGTATCCTTCTGAATAAGCTTTCCAAAGCAACCAAGTTTGTTTCAATCTAATGTGGAAATCACAAAATATAATTCTTCAAGTAAAACGGGTTTGATAAAAAACAGATAAAAACTAGCTTGCATCAATGTGAGCGTGTTAAGGTCTGCACTCCCTACCCTATGTTAGAATATATTGTTTCTTTTGGTAGAATATTTTATATTTCCCTCATTTTATTTCCTTTGTAGAGTCTATTTATTTTCTTATGTATTTTACGGTTTATTTTGGGTTTCTTGTTAACTTCTCATTGTCTGTCTATAAATAAAGTTCTATGTAATAGCTTAAGATAATTCCACAAATATAAGACACATTGAATATATAAGATGTAGCCCATACGTCTCTCTCCTGCTATGCTCTCTTTCTTTCTCTTTCTTATTTTATTATTTTATATTTTATATATATTTCAACATTGTATCAGAGCCATATTTCTGTTTCTATGACTTTCAATAAAAGTCTTATAACGTTTCTCTGGTGTTTTTTAGTGTTAGTTCTTGTGTTGGCTTAATTCAGCTCTCAAAATGCAGAGGCTACTGTTCATAGGCTCAAACACTGATATAGAATGCTCAGAATCCAATCTCCACCATTCATAACGTCCTTGCAAAATTTTAGCTCAATTGGACCACAAACGACCATTGATCGGAACTGTTGATCAAGACTGGACAGCATTTCCAAAATGGCTGTCCGGACCTCTAGAAGCTGGGTCCGGACCCAAAATCCAGAAAGCTGCAATTGAGAGTCAGGTCTAGACCATCAGAAGCTGGGTCCGGACCCAATTTCCAGCAAGTCCATTTTATATAGCCTGTCCGGACACAAGACTTGGATGTCCGGACCCCACGAGTTTACGCATATGTAACCCTAGCCGTGTCCGGACACCCACTTATCCCTATCTGGACACGGCCGCTAAATTGCTGTTTATTTTCTATTTAAACAAATTGTTTTGCCTATTATACGTACGTATTTTGGGAAACAAAAACAAAGAGCTCAGAGAAAGATATTGTTCTAGTTTATGTGAGTAAATATTAAATACGTGAAACCAATCGGAGTTCCGGTGAAAGAAAATCTTATAGAAGAATTGTGTCAGATGTTCTAGAAAGGGCTACTGCGGTAGAAGTCAAGTGGGTCGCTTGTCGTGTACAAGGAAGGGTAAATTGCAAAGGTTTAGTAATTCTTCTTGTATTCCTTATTCTTCTTATAGTGGGTTGATTTCCTGGGTTTGGCTACCCCGGAGAGGTTTTTCATTTAGAGAGTTCTCTAAATGGTTTCCTCTTCGTAACCAAATATTTGTGTTCTTGTTTTTCATTACATATCTGTATTTGGTTGATTATTAATTGTTAGGTCAGATCTTATTCCGCTTAATATTTGTGAATCACCTAGACATTTGAATAGGTGTCGTTTGGAGTCGTTTTAAAATTTTCAATTGGTATCAGAGCGGGTTCACTCTGTCAAAGGATTAAATTCCTGAGTGTGATCCTATATACTTTCTAGATGTCTCAAACTCTTGATTGTTTTGGAACTATTATGTCTTCTGATAAACAGTATTATTTTGATTGTGATTCTGATAAAGAAATTGATCTTCAAGAGATTTATAATTTGTTGTTTGTGAAATTCTCTGAGCTACAAGTTATTAATTCCAAGAATCTAAAGAAACTCAAAGAGGCTGAACATGATAAAGATGAGCTAATTGGTGAATTGAGTGATTCTCTTGATTTGTGTAAAACATTGAAATCTGAAAATCATGATCTTGCTAATAAAGTTGAGTCATTAGAGAATGAATTAAAAGAGTCCAAAACTCTATTGGAAAAATTCTCTAATAATAATCTTGACAAAATTTTGCATACCCAAAAGTCTACTTGTGATAAACCTGAGATTGATTTTGACAAGATTATTGCTCATTCCTCTAACCTTGCTTCTTCTTCCAAGAAAGTTTTTGTTGAAACAGAAAACTTGAAAGAGCCATTGGATAAAGATAAGCTAGTTGTTGTTCACTCCTCAAGAAGAAGAGGAAAAAAAGTCTTAAAGAAAAAGAAGAAAACAGCTACTGCGACCTCAAGAGGTAAGAAGAGTAAGAAAGGCAAGTACTCTCGTGTTGAGCACTTTTTACCTAGAAGCAACTCCAACTTTGTTTACCTTGCAAGGAACCAACCTTCTCAAAGGTTCATTCCTACATGTCATCATTGTGGTAAGATTGGGCATATTCGCCCTATTTGTTTTCAGTTGAATAATCATGAGTCAAAAAGAGATTATTTTCATTCTAGGAATAGTCATGAGGAATTATTCAACATGCTAAGGGGTGTTATCACCCAGTTAAATGATTTGGACAAGAGTCGCACATTTGTCCCCAATATGAAGAAAGTTTGGATTAAGAAGGTTGATACCATTCACCCATTGAGGGGGAGTGGTAGTGATCTCACCTAAATTTAGGTGAGTAAATAACATGTCTAGGAATTGTTGTTTTACTTATTTTTGAAAATCCTAGAGCATGTTGTTTTTCTTTGCTTTGCATTTTTTTTTTTTTTCGCTTTCTAGTTTATGCATTGCAATTTTTTTTGTTACACTTTTTGTGTGAAGAGTGTATAAATGTTTGTTTGGAGATTCTTGTTATGACGCATATTCATAAATGACTTTTCAAGAAATTCATATGTTATGATCTTTGAAAGGCTTATAGATGAGATGTTGTGTGCAAACTACCAAGATTTTTGTCTACTTGCTAATCAAGTGTTCATGAATGTGTAATGTCTTGTGAAGACCTAGAAGTAGTTATTAAACCAAGTCATTATTTTGTAGTGGGACCTATAAGATGTAATGAAAGTTTAATGCTAAAGGACGTTCATGTAGTGCCTGTTGTAATCTCAATTCAAGCATGTTGTTTTTTTTTCTTTGTGCATTGCATTTTTGTTTGTTTTACATTTGTTTTCGTTCATATGCATTTCTTTTGTGAAAATTTTCAAAAAGACAAAAATATGTTACTTTGATTGTTTTCTTTTCTTTCTTTTGTCTTATGTACCTAGATAGTCCATTAATTTCTCATGTTGCTTTTTATAGATTTAATTCCTTGCGTCTTAGAATGTTCTTAATATGCATGAGATGAAAATTTGTGTCAATGGACTTGTGTTTGTGGTTACCTAAAGCCTGAGCTTATGTGGTACATTTTGCCTATGTTTTATCTCTTGTGCACATTTAAGCTTAAATTGAGGTTTTGTTTCACTTTATTTGTGAGGTATGTTAGGTAACCATATGAGGTTTTTGACTAGTCATATTTTTCAAATTGACCATATGCTAGTTGAACCTAGGGCTTAAAAATTCCTGCTTTCTCTTTTGTGATAAGCACCAAAAGTTTAAGAACACTTTCTCAAAGAGAAAAATAAACAAGATAGTGAAACAAATAAAATCAAAAGATCGTATTCCAAAAGGAATTTATTTCATTGTGTCAAACTTGTGCAAAATGTATTACAAAGAGAAATGTATAGGATGAGAGTGGCTAGGCCTTAGTATGATAAGGTTTGACTTTTGATTTGATATACTTGTCAAAACCTCATGGTGGTGAAACTTTCTCCTCATTTTATAAGTTGAAAATTTTTCTCTTTGGATGGCTTACACACACACCACACAAGCATGAGTTGAATGGAACATTTTTCTTTGCTTGGGTTAAGCAATATGAGCTTCTTGCAATTTCTAGTCTCATGTATATTTTGCATATTTGGAGCATGTTTGGGATATTCATTGTGCAATACATGAGTCATTGATGTATGTATCATGTGTGTTCATTTGACTTTTGAGGGGGAGAAACATGTTTTGCTTTTTTAGCTTCTTGTTGATTATTGAGTCATATGTTGAGGGGGAGTTTTTGGTGATGTGTGTTCATGATCTTGCATTCTACGTCATTTTTTTTTTTTATCATGAGTTTTATTTTTGTATTCCTGTTCCACATATGCCTTGATGTATTTTGTGAAGTGTTTCAGGAAATATGAAGACCTTTTGTCATTCTGTGACAAAAAGGGGGAGTAAATATGGGGAGATGATGGGATTGGCTCGGCTCGGCATTTTGGTTTTGTCACTGAATTGCCAAAGGGGGAGTTTGTTAGTTCTTGTGCTGGCTTAATTCAGTTCCCAAAATGCAGAGGCTACTGTTCATAGGCTCAAACACTAATATAGAATGCTCAGAATCCAATCTCCACCATTCATAACGTCCCTGCAAAATTTCATCTCAATCGGACCACAAACGCCCATCGATCGGAGCTGTTGATCAAGACTAGACAGCATTTTCAGAATGGCTGTCTGGACCGCCAGAAGCTGGGTCCGGACCCAAAATCCAGAAAGCTGCAATTGAGAGTCAGGTCCGGACCATCAGAAGCTAGGTCCGGACCCAATTTCCAGCAAGTCCATTTTATATGGCATGTCCGGACACAAGACTTGGATGTACGGACCCCATGGGTTTACGCATATGTAACCCTAGCCGTGTCCGGACACCCACTTATCCCTGTCCGGATATGGCCGCTAAATTGCTGCTTATTTTCTATTTAAACAAACTGTTTTGCCTATTATACGTATGTATTTTGGGGAACAAAAACAGAGAGCTCAGAGAGAGATATTGTTCTAGTTTATGTGAGTAAAGATTAAATACGTGAAGCCAATCGGAGTTCCTGTGAAAGGAAATCTTATAGAAGAATTGTGCTAGATGTTCTAAAAAGGGCTACTGCGGTAGAAGTCAAATGGGCCGCTTGTCGTGTACAAGGAAGAGTAAATTGCAAAGGTTTTGTAATTCTTCTTGTATTCCTTATTCTTCTTATAGTGGATTGATTTCCTGGGTTTGGCTGCCCCGAAGAGGTTTTACATTTAGAGAGTTCTCTAAATGGTTTCCTCTTCGTAACCAAATATCCGTGTTCTTGTTTTTCATTACATATCTGTATTTGGTTGATTATTAATTGTTAGGTCAGATCTTATTCCGCTTAATATTTGTGAATCACCTAGACATTTGAATAGGTGTCGTTTGGAGTCATTTTAGAATTTTCATTTAGCATTCTTTTCTGATGATCTCCAAATTTTGTTGTGATCCACGGCTTTATTCCTTGGCAAATCTTGGCACAATGTGGTTTAGCCCTTCATAGGATTTTTAACGGCTAGTTTATGTTCTCCAGCCTTATTGTAAGTTGTGGCTTGACCCTTCACCGGATTCTTTTAGCGGCTTGTCTCCATTCTTAGGTATTTCTCTGCCCGTCACTTTTAGCCTTTCTCGTCTCTCTTATCGGCGAACCGTGGCACAATGTAGTTTTGCCCTTCATAGGATATAATGGCTAGTATCCATTCTCCAACCATCATTGTCAATTGCGGCTTGGCCCTTGACCGGATTCTTTTAGCGGCTTGTCTCTGTTCTCTGGTATTTCTCCGGCTGTCACTTTCAGCCTTTCTCGCTGGCATTGTCTTGATCCAACCATCAACTTCGGATGCCTTTAATTCCTTCTCTTTTTCAAACTCAAGTTTACACCTTGAGCTTGAGGGGATGTTATAATATATTATTTGCTTTGTTAGAATATATTACTTCCTTTGTTAGAATATTTTATATTTCCCTTATTTTATTTCCTTCGTAGAGTTTATTTATTTCCTCATGTATTTTAGGGTTTATTTTGGGTTTCTTACTCTCTACTCATTGTTTCTCTATAAATAGAGATCTATGTAATAGTGTAAGACAATTCAACAAATATAAGACACAGTGAATATATTAAAATATTTCAGGGAGAAGAGAAAAGACAGAAAATTTGCACAAGAAAATTTCTCTTATATTCAATAATGATTTCCTGAATGATACATCAGATTTTATAATATGTTTACAGTGTAACTAAAAGGAAAACAATAGCTGTACAAATGAGACACCTATTACACACAATCGGCCATGATATTATGGGATTGTGTGTTTACATAATCTTCATAAAATCTTTCCTTGTGAATGTGTCTGTCAACAAAGGGAGATGATCTTCTTTCCTTTGCTGTATCATTGACTAATGATTCTACTGAATCACGTGGATCCTTGGCTGCTGTTCCATGATTATTGGGTGCTCCATGATTCTTGCCATTGTGATGCTCCATAGTGCAAGCTGGTGAAGATGAGGTGTCTGCATGCTCAATGAGACTGATTGGTTGACGTGGCAGCTTAGGTGGCTGAAGGGAGTCATGTAGTCTAAAATATATAAGATGTAGCTCATACGTCTCTCTCCGCTTCGCTCTCTCTTCTCTTTCTCTTTCTTATTTTATTATCATATATTTTATATATATTTCAACACCCTAGTTTCACTCATACACATCATATCGTTGTGTGAGATATTGTAAAGACAAGTGAAGGAATTTGGATGTGGAAGGCATATAGCTGTTCCATTCTCCATCAACTATGGCTGCAGGTACATCTCCTTCATTATTTTCTCTAGTTTGGCATGCATGAGTTGTTAGTTTAAGGGGTTTCTCTTGGAATCCAACATTCTCAAAAAAAAAAAAAACTAGAATAAAGGTGTTTACTTTTGGTGTGATAGTTTAATATTTGGCACTAATGTTTTAAATATATGAGGCCACATACCACTTTGATGGCTGCGAATAGGATATATATATTCTATGAACTTCTTTAACACAAGTAAAATTCTTTATGTGCGCACTCCAACCCCTGGACGTCTCATTTGGTGCATGTCCGACGTCCTGTTTGCATCACGTATCTTTGATGTATTTGAGCGTGTGAATGTCAACATTATGTCACTTGCGAAGCAAAAACATATATGGAACAATGAATATACTTGTCATCGCTATATTAATTGGAGCATTATGAAAACGCAACCTCGATCGAGTTTTGGCATGTACAAAGTCAACTTTTGAGCAGGTGGCGCCGACAGCCATAGATAGTGCATGTTGAAGATAAGTATATTTTTGGAACATGCTCTTGGATCTTCCACCTTGATCAAGCACCCATCACTCTTTATTCTTTTCTTTAAAGGCTTTCTAATTACTTTTTTTTTTTTTTTTTTTGAAATTTTATAGATATTTATGTTTGCTTCCCTCTTCAATTACGTACATACCGAACTATTATTGAAGATGCTCGAAACATGAGATCAAAGAGAAACAGTTAAGTCTCGCTTTTATTTTTTATTTTTTCAAAGCAAAATTAAAGGGCAAGAGGGAATGACCAATGTGGCTACTTTAACTAGGTGTGACCATTGTACCAATTACCCGTTGAGAACTCCTCAAAAGGAATCTAGAAGGGCGGGAACCACGCAACCACTCTCTCAAGACTAATTGAACTATGAACTGACCTAACCCCTCCGGGACATAAGTAGAATTCACAAGGCCACTAATACTAATTGGGCTTTTGAGAGTAATCATTCATTGCAAAGAGTCAACCCATGCACGCCCTATTGCATACCCAATCTTATGAGAATTTTCTTTAAACCAATGAAACCACTGCCACTGGTGGTTCGTCTTCCTTCCGGTGTAATTAACAATAACCGCCATTATAACTTTACTTCGAATTATTTTCCTCAGCAAGTAAAAGTGGAGAACTACATAAAGGAAAAAGACAAAAAAAAAAAAAATGCCTCAAGCGGATAATACAAGCATATATATTGGACCACTAGCTTTGACAATGCAGCCTCGAGTTTTTGCGCACATAAACAATTTTAAGTTCCATTTGGAAGAAAAAGTATATATATAGCTATACCATTTATTTATTCATTCTCTTCAGCTTTTCTCAGTCACACTATTTTCTCAAGTTTTATTTATTTATTTTGGATGAATTATTTATTTAGTCTTATAGTGAAAGTTGTACGTATTGTAGTTGATGCCCTCATTTAAATATTAAAGTAGTTGACGTGAAGGTGGACAAAAGAGAAAGAATTGAGGAATCTCGTCTTCTTTTCCTGCAATGTTAATCTCCAATACAACTTTCCTCAGAGAAAAAAAATGTAATTAATTTTTTCTGTCAAAATAAAAGTACATAAATATATATGGTAAAGCACCAGTCACAACATAAAGTCTACTACTTGTTATTCCAAATTATTGATGTTTTAAGAGAATCAAATCTTCATATGGGGGAATATATGTGTACCGTAAAATGCTTTATAGAGTAGAGTGAAGGAAAGGCTTCAATTATAACACAGGCATTGTGCCGCAGGATATGCTTGTTCTATGGTGCCATATATAGTCCATCTCTGGGCAAGATCTCTGCAAGCTCAGGTGCAGTTGCATTACAGGGGAATCACCTTGGCAGCTAGCCACTATGACATGTGGCTCAGCCTTTGCATTCTTGTAGTGCGGCTATCTGCCAACGGAGATTTGCCCTGCAATTCTGTTGCACTTTCACTTCACGAACAAATTTCACATTCTTCATTGTCTATATATACAGAATTTCGTTTCTTATGTTCACGAATGATGAGTAAGCTTTTTCTATTGTTTAAGAGCATGCTTTTCAAATATATATATATATATTTCATTGGCAGCAAAATCGAAAAAGCATGAGTCCGGTACATCAGCTAGAATGGAAGCTTCAATGGTGTATGTTATACTTCGAGATTTTGTGTTCGAGTATGAACTTAAGCAATACTTATTTTTTGCATGCGATTCCAGGTATCTGAGGTTTACTCTATAAAGATGGGTCCAAAGGACTTGGTTGGGAGCGATTTCAAGTTTTTTTAGTCATCGAGAAGCATATACTGCTATATATGCCCTTTAATCTTCCTAAGGAATATGTTATGTTTAAATATCTCACTTTCAATTTAATTATTTTGTTGTGCTTGTAGGTAAAAATGGATTCATTGGGTTATTATACAGACAGATCAAATTATAAAATGCTACGATCACAAGCCCTTCAACACTAGATGAGAAACTCTTACTAAATATGGCAGCTAACTCCAACCGATAGTTTACACCAATGCAAATGGTATGTATGGAAGTTCCAAGATTGCCATTCTTTGTAGTTCCAAGATAGCAAGATCTTGGTATAAAAATAAACATGTATATTTTTATTTCTAGCTGTAACCATTGTATTTAGAAGGTTTTAAATGATTCGATTCAGGCCTTTTCAACCGTTTGATCCAAAGAAATTTCCTAAGCTTATAAATAGAAATGAGAAGGCTGCAACCACGCACAAAAATGAAGCAATTTAGAAGCAGGCTAAATGGAAAATTGGACTTGGTAATTGATATTATATATGTTGACCATCAACAGTCGTAGACGAAGCACGCATGCCATGGATGAATGCAAACATATATACGTGGCATGAAGAAATTTGTCTCCAATTAAGTGGACTTTACGTGAGCAATTGCCATGTTCTGGAGTAGAATAGTCCTTCAATTACGACCACATTTTATTTATGCTTTTAAATATTAAAAAATTGCTTTGTTTATTATCTCTCACACACTTAATGGTGGAGACCTCTCCATACCTTTAAATAAAAGTCAAAGATACAAATTTAAGTAAAGTCCACATAACCCTCTCAAACTACCACCCAATTGACAATGTTCCCCCTAAACTTTCAATTGTGACAATGTCCCCTCAAAACTACTAAAACATTGTCAACGTTCCCCCCAAGACTAGCAATAAGACAAAAATGCCCTTATATATTTCTCAATAAGACAAAAATACCCATATAAATTCAAAAAAAAAAATTGATTTTTTTAAAAAACGAAAAATTTTAATTTAAAATTAATATTTTTTTAAAAAAAAAAAATTTAAAACAAAAATTTTTAAATTTTTTTTTAAACGGAAATTTTTATTTAAAAAAAAAAACCATTTTTTTATTTAGTTTTAAAAAACAAAAAATTTAATTTTATCAAACGAAAATTTTATTTTATTTTTTAAACGTAAATTTTTATTTAAATAAAATTATAAAACTAAAATAAAAATAAAAAAAAAAACTAAAATTTTCAATTTAAAAAAAAAAATTTTAAAAAAAATCGAAATTTTTTAATTTTTTTTCTTATAAAATTGATTTAAAAAAAAAAAAAAAAATTGGCCAATGTTTGGATTTTTTTTTGTTAGTTTTAGGTTTTTTCTAGAAGTTTTATTTACTTTTTTTTTTTTTTAATTTTACTAAGGGTAATTTCGTCATTGGGGGGAACATTGACAATTTTTGGTAGTTTGGGAGGGACATTGTCAATTGAGTGGTAGTTTGAGAGGGTTATGTAAACTTTCCTCTACAAAATTATATCAAGTTTAATACAAAAGCACAGCTTGAGTTGACGTTATCTGTTCTCTATCACAAGTAAGTCTATCATAGTCAGCTGCTACTCGAGATGTAACTACAATTAGAAACGTCCTCATCTTCAGATTAAAATATAAAATAAGCTCGCATACTTAAGAAAGATAAAATTTCGCAGAATATTTGAGAGAAAATTATTTGATTTGATAATAATTCAATCAGAAAGTCAACAAAATCATACTAGCAATAGTAAACCTAATCCTAATAAATAAATGAAATAATTAAAGTAAAACTAATACTATTAAGGAAATGAAATAAATTCCTAATAAAATAAAATATTCTCCAAATAAAATCCTAATAAAATAAAATAAAATCATAATATAAACTTGACAATCAGCAGGAATCATGACAATCTTTCCTTTTGTACTTTCATTGTCTGAGAACAAGTAAAATTCTGATCAAACGGCGTTATTCCAATATTATTTTTGATATTTTTCTTTTTTGGGACATGACATGCGCAACTCTTCCGAAGAAAGGTACTTTGAGAAATCTACGGAGATAGCACTAATATATGATTTTTTCTTTTGATCTACTTCTACAAAAATTCCACCAACAATTTTTTCTTTCATGCCATTTTCAACTTCATCTTTTTCTTCAAAAGAATCGTAATTGTTCTTTATTTCGGTGGTGATTGTGAGTAGCGGGGCAAAAAAACTCCTGATCGAGGTTTCTTTGGGACATGGCATGCGTAGCTCTTTTAAAGAAAGGTACTTTGAGAAACCTACGTAGATAGCACCAACATATGATTTTTCATTTTCATCTACATCCACAAAAATTCTACCAACTATTTCTTCTTGTATGTCATCTTCAACTTCATCGTTTTCTTCAAATGAATCATCATTGTTCTTTATTTATGTCGTGATCATGAGTGGTGAAGAAGGTGGTGGTTGTTCTTCCACTCGTGTAGTCATTGGAACCAATGATTATGGCTGCACATATTTTTTTTCTAAAGGCAACTCCACTTTTTTAAACAAATTAATAGGTTCCACATCCCTTTCACCATAATTAATATTCTCTTCATAGGCGGAGTGCCTATTTGCAGATTTATGAATATGGTTACAGATAGGTTGAATGTGACTTACGACATCGTCAAAGAACCTGTCAACATATGGAAACTGAACGGGTTTCACTCGGATCCCATAGTCATCTTGGGCATCATTGTTCCTGTGATTGCAAAGGAAACCCATCTGCATGCATTTAAACTTCTCCTACAACTAGCACATCTCTAGTTGCACCGTCTGCTGGAGCTTTTGGAATTTGACTCTCCAATGAGCCTCTAATTGCTTGATGTATCGTTGGTAGTCGGATTTCGAAACATCTCTCTCACGAATAACATTATTATAGAAGTCGTTGCCATAGTACAAGTTGGCCATTGAATTCGAATAATGCCGACTCGGATACCCTATGAATTTGGCTCTCGAAAGAACCCCTCCACTACAAGTAGTGTTGTTGGAGAAGTTCATCACCGTTGCGCTGATTGGCCATGATCAAGATAAAGTCTTCTCTGATATCAACTAACGTAGCAGAAGACTAAGTAACCACAATCAGAAGCGTTTTTGTCTTCTGATCAAAAGATAAAACAAGCATGTACTCTTAAGAAAGATAAAACTGCATAAAGTATTTGAGAGAAAATTTTCTGATTTGATAATAATTCAATCAATGAGTCTGCTTTTACCTTGCAAAATAGCCTATTTATAGAAGAAAAATAGTTTTAGATAAAGTAAACATAATCGTAGTAGCAGTAGCAAACCTAATCCTAATAAATAAATGAAATAATTAAAGTAAATCTAATCCTATTAAGGAAAGTAAATAAAGTCTTAATAAAATAAAATATTGTACAAATAAAATCATAATATAAAGTTGACAATCAGTGAAAATTGTGAAAATCTTTTCTTTTGTACTTCCATTGTTTGAGAACGAGTAAATTTCTGGTCAAACAGCACTGCTCTAATATTATTCTTGATATTTTTCTTATCGCCCTGCATCAGTATTTCACTATTTTGGTGTGAAAAATACAAAAGTGCCTACACATAAATAAAAATGTAGTGATAATTCCGAGGGTTAAAGTATATTTTCCCTAAATAAACTAATGTCATTTGGTTAGTAGACTTCTAATTTTCTTTCCTGGAAGTTATAATTCACTTTTTGTTATCATGAGCCATGTAGTTAAATTGGTAGGATAGAAATAGTAAGACTAGGAGCCACTTGTATGGACATGTGCTCCAACGATAAACATGTTTATCCAAAATGGCTTGCCAACACAAAATTGTAGTTGTTGATACCAAAGAGCATACAAATTAAAGAAAACATAAATTATAGTAAAATCATAAGCTTATGCTGAGAGGATGTAAAGGCTGGGTTTTGCGAGCTTGGTGAGTTGTTGGTCGTACTAGTCGACCGGCAAGGAAATGCAATAAAGCCAGCACGTTGCTAGGAGACAAGCTAATTAAAGCGTGGCCATTGGTAGTGCTGGAGGAATTTGGATCCTTTCCAGTTCAAATGAACGAGACAATATCCAGTTAGTTGTAGTAGATGATTATTTTTGTCCTCACAAAAAGTGAAAAGACAAAAATATCCATCCACTATAACTAACTGAAGAGAATCTTGTTCCGTGCTGGAGATCGAGAAGAGGCCTGTCATTAAAGGTACGAGACAATGTTTATAGGTAACTATAGGATCATGTGCATAAAAATATTGCACAGCAAAAATATCCCATTATCTTACACTTCAAGAGAACTAAGCTGGAAGATGTATAAAAGAAATTATAACGACACAAGATTAGTGCACCTACATAGAAATTCAGCCACTTCTTGGCTTGTTGGGCATGCAATTTGAATTTTCTTTTCATTCCATGATGATGAATAACATGACTGGAGCAAGGATGAAAAATCTTCAAGTCTTCTCATTGATGATTAAAGATGACCAAGACAGTGACCTTTCAAACAATTTCTCAATTTTTTGAGAAAATAAAAGCTTAAGCTATGAGGAAAATGTTGTTCTCTAGAATCAAGAAGTGAAAGAATTCACCTTACTAGGATCCCCTTGGAACCACTCGGCCATGGGGAAAATATCCTCCCCTTGAAACTCCAGATAGACTTCAATAATGATTGTCATTGAAAAAATTTGCTCATAGTTGATCAATTTCTTAGGGACACGATTCACTCTTTCAGTCCGCGCACCTTTGTAACCTTTACTTAAAATACGAATCTTAGCTTCTACTATGTAGGGTATGCTAGAACTAAATATTCGGGACTAATATTAAATACATAGTGCATCTCATACAACTATATTTGCTTCCACACAATTTTGGAAACACCAATTTTTCATATCTGACAATTCCTATTTAGAATTCTTCTATTGATCTATGCTAGGATTTATTCTCATAGTTTCTCTTAGGAGTCGGTGTTTGTTTCAACACTACAAGAAATTTACTCATTAGGGGCGACAATAAAGTCGCCCCTAATACTCAATTATTAGGGATGACTTTTGAAAGTCGCCCCTAATAGTTAAGTATTAGCGTCCACATCAAAGTGGACGCTAATAGTCGACCGAAAAGATGAATATTAGCGTCCACTTTACAGTGGACGCTAATAACTCGACCCTAATATGCATGCGGGAATTATTCAAGAGGCGGAAAAAATATAAGCGGCCAAAAAAAAACTTTTAGCGTCGACAATTGGACCAATAAGTGGACGCTAAAAGTTGGCAAAAAATAAAAAAAATAAAAAAATAAAAAATAAAAAATCAAATAAAAGATCAATAGCGTCCACTATGAGGGTGGACGCTAATAATTAAGTATTAGCGTCCACTTTAGTGGATGCTAAAGATTAGGTAGAAAAATAAAAATAAAATAAAAAAATAAAATTGATGCCCAATAGCGTCCACTTTGAAGACGCATTATTAGCGTCTACTGCGTCTTCAGCATCCACTTTTAGTGGACGCTAATACTTAAATATTAAGGTCTAATTTAGTGGATGCTAAAGATTAGGTAGAAAAATTAAAAAAATAAATAAAAAAATAAAATTGATGCCCAATAGTGTCCACTAAAAGTGGACGTTGAAGACCCATTATTAGCGTTCACTTTGAAAGTGGACGCTAATACTTAAGTATTAGGGTCCACTTTAGTGGACGGTAAAGATTAGGTAGAAAAATTAAAAAATAAATAAATAAATAAAATTGATGCACAATAGCATCCACTAAAAGTGGACGCTGAAGACCCATTATTAGCATCCACTTTGAAAGTGGACGCTAAAGATTAGGTAGAAAAATAAAAAAATAAAATTGATGCCCAAGTGGACGCTGAAGACCCATTACTAGCGTCCACTTTCAAAGTGGACGCTAAAGATTAAGTAGAAAAATAATAATAATAATAATAATAATAAAATTGGTGCTCAATAGCGTCACTGAGTGGACGCTAAAGAGCTTGTAAAAAAATAAAAAAATAAAAAAAAAAGCTGAGTGGACGCTGAAAGTGTATTATTAGCGTCCACTTTGAAAGTGAACACTGAAAAGTGAGTATTAGCGTCTACTAGAGTGGATGCTAAAGAACTTGTAAAAAAATAAAAAAAATAAAAGTTCAATAGCGTCCACTCAAAGTGGACGCTGAAAGTGTATTATTAGCATCCACTTTGAAAGTGGACGCTAAAAAGTGAGTATTAGCGTCCACTAGAGTGGACACTAAAGAGCTTGTAAAAAATTAAAAAAATAAAAATAAAAACTCAATAGCGTCCACTCAAAGTGGACGCTGAAAGTGTATTATTAGCGTCCACTTTCAAAGTGGACACTGAAAAGTGAGTATTAGCGTCCACTAGAGTGGACGCTAATGAACTTGTAAAAAAATAAAATAAAAGCTCAATAGCGTCCACTCAAAGTTGACGCTGAAAGTGTATTATTAGTGTCCACTTTGAAAGTGGATGCTGAAAAGTAAGTATTACAAGAGCTTGTAAAAAATTAAAATAAAAGCTCAATAGCGTCCACCCAAAGTGGATGCTGAACGTATATTATTAGCGTCCACTCTGAAAGCGGACGCTGAAAATTGAGTCTTAAAATCCACTGTAGTGGACGCTAAAGAGCTTGTACAAAAATAAAAAAATAAAAAACAAATAAAACTAGAAGATTATAGGTTCAATTGAACATCTAAAAATGATAAAATGTCCTTTATATCCTCAAAACTTTTATAAAATTATAAATTTTCTCTTAATTTGAAATTAAAACTTTTATAAAATTAAAATTAATTTCTCATTTTAGAAAATGAAAAATTAGACTCTAATCATTCAATTCAAGTCTAATAAAAAATGAAAAATTAATTCGATCTAACATTCAATTCAACTCTAAGCATTTTATATTATATTAGTGTATTAGTTATATTAATCGTTATACAATTAATAGAATTTGACATGATTGAAAGTTCAATCGAACATCTAATAAGATCAATTCTGATCGATACTAATACATTAGTCCGATCGATCGTAATGTGATCAAATGATCTATTAAACTCTTTGGATTTTGTATTATCTTTATATATTAGTTAGATCAATAGTGACAAGTTCAAGAAAATTTCACCCTTCGAACATCGAATTTGATGCAATATCCCCTTCCATTCGGGTTTGGCGTTAAAATGTTAAATTACTATATATCTTAAAAATTTAAGCTAATAATTAATTATAAGATAAATATCACATTAATGATCTTTTATACTAAAAATTTATTAACTTTAAATTTGTAGCTAATATTTTAATAATAAAAACATATTTAATATTTGACTCATCGAACATATAATTTGATGCAATATCTCATTCCATTAGGATTTGGCATTAAAATGTTATTTCCCAAAAATTTACCTCCGATAATATATCATTATTTATTTTATATAAATTATGAGATATTCAATTGATCATGATAGGATCAAATGATCGATTAAACATCCGATCGATCCTACTAAATTAATTTGATTGATCGTGATAGGATCAAATGATCAAACAAATATTTGATCAATCCTAATGAATTAGTTCGATTGATCGTGATAGAATCAAATGATCGATCAAACATCCGATCGATCCTAATGAATTAATTCGATTGATCGTGATAGGATTAAATGTTTGATCGAACATCCGATCGATTATAGTGAATTAGTTCGATTTATTGTGATAGGATCAAATGATCGATCAAATATCTAATCGATCATAGTGAATTAGTTCGATTGATCGTGATAGGATCAAACATCCGATCAAAAATCCGATCGATCCTAGTGAGTTAGTTCGATTGATCATGATAGGATCAAATGATCAATCAAATGTTCGATCGAAAATCCGATCGATCAAACATCCAATCGATCTTAGTGAATTAGTTCGATTGCTTGTAATAGAATCAATTGATCGATCATGATAAGATCAATTGATCGAACAAACTAGATAAAATTGAAGGTTCACTCGAACATTCAATTGAACTATAAGCTTTTTATATTATCTTAGTGCATTAGTTATATGGATCTTATATTATCTTTGGATTTTGTATAGATCTTATAATTAATTATAAGATAAATATCAACTTAATGATCTTTATCAAGTTCGATTTATTAAACGGAAATTATTAGTTAATATTATAACAATAAAAACATATTACAAGAGAAAATAAAGAAAAACAAAAATAAATAAAATAAATAAAAATTAAAAAAGTATAATTTTTTTTTTTGAAAAAAAAAAAAAAATTACCCGCCGCTATTTAAGGCGCATTAGCGGCGACTAAGATCACCGCTATTGAGCGTGAAAAATGAAGCGCCATCCATTGGCGGGGTTTATGAAAATTTCGGACCAAAAATTTCATAAACCCCGTCTTTTTTTCCCCAAGCCTTCAAAACACCAAAATCCCTAACACCCCTCTCACTCACCTCTCTCATCACTCTCACTCTCGATCACTCTACCGCTGCTCTCCCAAACTTTGACCGACGAAAGCTTTCATACAAGGCTTTGTTGAAGAGAGGGGAGGAAGCAGGACCATCGTCAAGAGGGTCTTCATCAGCTTGTGTTGGTGATCAAAGACAAGAGAAGCAAAAGGAAATGGGCGAGAAGCCAAGGGAAGTTCGTGGGGTTGTAGAAGAAGAAGAAGAGGAAGAAGATCATGATGATGATGGTGTTGTTGGTGGTTATGTTCCAGGGCCTTTGGTTTTACTCAAGGAGCAGATTGAGAAAGACAAGGTTTTGTTCTGTTTTCCCTTCTTTTTCTGCTCTACATTTTGGAAAAAAAAAATAAAAAAGAAAGGAATGTAGTTTTATTTTCCTTCACAGATAAATACTATGAATTGCTTAATGGGGTTTTCGTTTTTAGGGTTTTAAACCCATTTATGCTCTGTTTGGTTGCTTAAAAAATGTGGGGAAGGGGACTGAACTTTGAAGCTTGGGTTCTTGAATAGCTGAGACCGAGATAACTCAATCGTCCGTTCAACTATGCATTAACGTGACTATTTGGCACACTTGAGCTAGGTTGTTTCTTTATTTTTGGAATGTAAAAGACATATAGCATAATATTTTATTGCGCTTTTTGATATATACAACATTACTTATAAAAAAAATCCCAATTTATATTCTACTAAGTGTAAGGTCAAGTAGACATATGAAAAATTGTTGTTAATGATTTTAATGGAGGGGATAGAAGTACTTTGATGAGAACAATTGGATACCCTAGCGGGTGTGAAAAATTGCAAACCTAGGGGTGTCAATAGAACTGACCCTAAAATTGCTGAAGTTAGTGTGTTATGGAATTGAAATGATTAAAAAACATGTGAAGTTTTACTTCCGGTGGATTTTCTTTGATTTATAGCACTCTTAGTTGTCTAATCATTTTCACTATTTCTTGAACAATTCCATACAAGTTTTTAATCCCTTTTATTTGTAGTGATGAGTTTAGTCTTTGTAATTGCTCATTTTTTAAGATGTTTTGTGTATTCAGATGCTAGAGAATATAATGAAATCATTTTGTTTTGCTGTTTGGCATCCAGATGCAATCCTGTAGATCAATTAATTCATTTAGCTTTAGTTAATCAATGTATTTGGAGCCTCCCAGTTTTCATTTAAATGCCAATTTTGCTTTGCAGGATGATGACAGCTTAAGAAGGTGGAAAGAGAAGCTGCTTGGTTGCTTGGAAAGTGATTTAAATGGTTTGTTGTTGGCATTTTCTTATGCTCCTGACACATCTGTATTCCATATTATAGGTGGTTCTTTTCTTGACTTTGTGTCGGCTATTGTTAGGCCAAATGGAGCCTGAAGTCAAATTCCACTCCATTGGGATCATCTCCGATGACTTTGAGGAGATTACTACTCCCTTGCCAATTGATGACAATCGAAGTGGTCATGACCTGTTCACTCTCAGGGAGGGATCGCACTATCGGCTTAAGTTGACATTCAGTGTTCTGCACAACATAGTTTCGGGCCTGACCTACACCAACACAGTGTGGAAAGGGGGACGTCAAGGTGCATCACTTTTTAAACTGCAGTCCATTTCATTTGAAATTTTATTGTAAAAATTTGTTAAACTTTAAAAAAGAAAGAAAAGAAAAGACCTGCATAAATCTTCCATTGGAATCTGAATTTTTGAGTTATGAATTCAAATTTTGCTTTAGTGGCGGCTGGTAGAAGATCTAATGTTTATTTAAGTCCTACAATTTGATCTTGGCCTTCATACTGAATCTGTATCATGCTTTCCTTTTCCCTGCGACTGGTTTGCAAATTGCGACTTTGATGGGTATGACACGCATTTTAGAGAGAATCATGAATTTGAGTCTAAACCAATAACAACCCTGGAAATCACAGATTTTGTAGTGAATGTCAAAAATCAAGGTTCCTGTTTTAGTTTGACACCCTTTATCTTGTCTCACCTCCGGATATGCATGGAGTGAAAAGTACACTTTTGGTCATCCGTGTGAATTTTCTTTCTCATCACGGGCATGAAAGCACTAGGAAGGCAGGTTACCTTGCAATAGCAAATGCTGCCCGTCCGTAAATGATCCAACTTATAGTGATTTCTTGGATGTTGCTTCACTTTTCAACCCTCAAAACCTGGCACTCAAACAACTACTGCTTGATTATTATTTACCCGATATAAAAACTTGTATCTTGAAGAAATCATTTGAGCTGAAATACCAGTGGTTTGAAAATAATTATTCAAAATCTAGGAAGGATAGATATATAAATTGCAAAGTTACATTGACAGGAGGTACTAACAAGTCTACTGTATCTTGTTTTATTGCCATTAACTGCAATATTTTCTTTTTCTCTGTCATTCTGATGCATACATTTTGCGTTCTCTTCAACATGATATATCAAATAATTTGTGCATTATGACCAATTTCTCTTAGTGCATATTTTGTAACTTAATTCTTATCCTTAGTTACTTTGGTTTTCCTTTTTGTCTTTGCTATTTGGGCGTCAGTTGATCAAAGCAAAGGAATGTTGGGCACCTTCGCTCCTCAATAGGAACCATATGTGGACGCCCTAGAGGAGAAGACGATTCCATCTGGTGTGCTTGCAAGGGGGACCTACTCGGCAAAGCTTAAGGTGTGTGCATGTGATGAGATAGCCATGCTTTTGAGGGAAAATACTCAGGATCTCTTTAACTCATAAGTTTCTGATAGGCTGTAAATTGCATGGCAGAATCTGTGGTAATTACTTGGCATTCACAAGATTTGCCAACAAATTTGTTTCTTTTTACGGGCATGGGAGGAGTAATTTTGAATATTTTGCATAATTTGTTAACTCATGTCTCATGGTGTTCATTTCAAGGACACTTCTAATTACAAATCCAAATTATGGGGCACTTAGGACAAACCACCATTATATGCAAACCACCATATATGCAAGCTTACATTTTTGCAGATTATATGTGATCAGGACCTTTTTGTGGAAATGCCTGGGAGAGACCCTTCAGATAGGTGGTTTATGTAACTTGTTTTGGTATTTAATCACTTTTATTTAGATTACTGTGGACCTTAGAATGCATTTAGTGTCTCTAAGTAGCACAAATTTCTATATGTGAACTTGTTTATTTGATATAATTTTATTTGGTATACTGTTTTCTGTTCCAGTTGATCTAATTTCTGTATTATAATGTTGAACAAAAATGTGATATTGCAATTGCTGATATTCCTCATGGTAGTTGATCTGTGAAAATTTACTTGCTGCTATCCTTCGAAGTCTCTAAAGCATATCATGCGACTATTTATTGGAGCTTTTCGATGCTATCAGACTAGAGGACAGAAACTTTAGGAAATAACATTTATATGCATATTTCTAACAATAATAAGCTCCAATATTTAACAAACTTGATATTTTAGTATTGCAACAGGGACATTGCTGTATTGAGTTCAGTTTATGGTTTTCTCTATTTTTTCATTTCGTTAATCAAATTATCAGCATGGGAATATATCTCTATGTTGTTCAAGTGTGTTCTGTTTTTTGGTAAGCCAAATGCAAAAACTCATGTAGTCACAAGTTGGGATTATTTATGTGCTTACTGTCATACTTGTATAGAAGAGGACAAGCCATTGGATTCTTACACATGCAAGACAAAGTTAATTACTACTTTACCAAATTACTATTTTCTTTATTCATTTCCATATGGACGATTTGTATTGATTTAAAAAAATAACGGTAATAGGGGAAATCTATAGAATGGTGCATACTATTTTTAGTTTCAGTCAAAACAAAGTACAATATTTTTACTCTTGTCATGATTAATAGATAAATAACAGGACACGTTCAATAAATAACAGGATCCAGTTATAGGAGGTACCCTGTTACTGATGTATGTTAGAAATATTGTGGTTATCTCCTGTTAGCCGATATCATGCTCAGTGTTCTCTGGTTCTGCGATCGAGCGCAAGTCGAGTGCGATCGATTGCACATGATGTGCAATCAAGCGCAGATAATTTTATTTTTTATTTTTTTAGGACCATTAGCGTCCAGCGTCCACTCCAGTTTGGACACTGATAATTAATTAATTTATTTATTTTTAGGACCATTAGCGTTCACTTTGTGGAATCTAATGGTCATCTATCAGCGTCCACTCCACTTTGGACGCTGATAGTTTTTTTTTTTTTTTTTTTAATTTTTTAGGACCATTAGCGTTCATAAAGTGGACGCTAATGGTTAACTATCAGCGTCCACTTTCGTTTGGACGCTGATAGTTAATTTTTTTTTAAAATTTTTTTAGGAGTATTAGGGTTCACTTTGTGGACGCTAATGGTTAACTATCAGAGTGGACGTTAATGGTTGACTATCAGCGTCCACTTTGACTGGACGTTAATGGTTGATTATCAGCGTCAACTATGCCTTCCGTTTATATTAGCTTTAGGGTCAAAACATTGCGACTTTTAGCGTCGACAAAGTGGACGCTAAAAGTGATCATTATGGTCGATTTTAAGTGGACGCTGATAATCACACATTTGATCATTAAGGTCGGACGATTAGCGTCCACACCTTTAAGGTCCAAAAGTCGACGCTGTTGTCAACAGTGTCCACTTTAGGACTTTTAACGTCCACTCGAAGTCGCCCCTAAAGACCTAAATTCTTGTAGTGCAAAACGTCTTCTTACTTAAGATTATAGACTATTCTAATCCTAATTTCTTTTAGATATCCAACAACCTTAATCACACTATTGCAAGGTGTTTGTTGTTTCTAAGATATTTCCTTTAGAAGAAATATATATGGTGCATACAATTGTTTTCTTGTAAAAGGTCTATAATTATAGATTTTTTGGTCCAAAATAATTTGGACTTTAAGTTCAATCGCTTAAGATTTGCAAGTTTAAAGGCTTTGATACAGAATCTGAATCTCAATCGCCTCAAGCCAACTTTTCTATATATGCTTATTGTAATTAAACTCACATTTATACTATATCAAGTTAAAAGTCATTTAATGTGGACAAACAATACCTGCACGCAAACTTTAGGGAAGGAATAAAGAGAAGAGTTCTCAAGCACATCATGGTTCATCTATGTGAATTTTATTCTTAGAAAAATGTTAGATCAATAACTTGTTGACATATGTAAGATGTGATTGAAAGTTGTTGAATTGTTTTTACTAGCTAGCATATTTCCAATCACATGTCTTATTAGCTAAAATGTAAAAATAAAAAATAAATAAAAAATAAATAAAAAAATGTTATAGACAATCTTTGGAAATTTTGGATCCTAATTTCTATATTTTGAAGAATCACCTATTAAAAAAAATTAAAAACAAAAAAACAAAAATTACATCCCATATTTTTTTTCCTACTTCATTCTTAAACTCCTCAAATTTATTCACGCTTAATCTCTATACAATTATAACACGTATTTTATTCACATTCAATATTATCTTATTATTTCTCAATATATTTCTACTTCTTTTCATTTTTTTTTTTTTAAAAAAAAAAACTTTTGGTTTCATGAAATATTCCCTCTTCCGATTCAAATGGACAAAAATAACATTTATAAGATAAAAAATTAAAAAAGAAAACCAAGTCCTTTTGTATCTTATTCATGATATTTTTGTCATTTTAGGTAGTGAAAATGTGACATTGCAATTTGAATGATAATTTAGGGGTGACATTGCAAAAACTTAAAAAGGTATTGTAAAAAAAAATATTAATTAGAATTGAATAAATGTGGCTAACCCAAGCTGCTACGTAGACTATGCTCAATAACCGGACTATAAGAAGAACCAATGATAAAGAAATTTTTAGCACTCTTGCAGTTTCTTAAACCGGACTATAAGAAGAACCAATGATAAAGAAATTTTTAGCACTCTTGCAGTTTCTTAAAGATGTGATAAAGATAAAATTCACATAGGTGGGCCATGTTTATTCATTCCCTTCAAATTTGGGGCATGTATCACATTTCCACATTAAATGGCTTTTAACTTAATATAGCATAATTATAAACCACTTCAATTGTAAGAAGCATATACAAAGGAGTTGGCTTGGATCACTTGAGATTCAGATTTCGTGCACTATCTCAAATCTTGTTGACTGCCTAAATACTGATGCCGAGAACTTGCTTCCCAAGAACGTAAAAAGAACTCTTTTCTTTATTCTATCCCTTTTAGTTTGGGAGCAAGCATGACGCTTTCATATAACTTTGGAAACACTTATTCTTAATATATGACAATTCCTATTTATAATTCTTCTACTCTATACTAGGAATTATGCTCACAGTCTTTCTCTTAGGATCCTGGTGCGTGTTTGAAAACAAAGCCTTCCTACTCAAGATTATAGAATATTCTAATCCTAATTTCTTTTAGATATCCAACAACCTTAATCAAAATTTTGCAAGGTGTTTGTTGTTTCTAGGATATTTCCTTTAGAAGAAACATAGATACTGCATTGTGACAACCCGCTTGATTAAAACGAGACTATTTTTTTTTTTTTTTTTTAAACATACCCACAACAACGCAGATTGTCACAGTGGCATGGCGATACCGTAGTATGCCATGAACCCGTGCATTAACCTGTTTGACAATATCATATGCCACACAGAGCTATATGCAACATCAATAATTCATCAGAGTTTGTATCATTGCAGCAAAATATAAATAACTTAAGATATAATATAACACATCAGAGCTGATTAATACATCTAAGTGATTAAAACTTACATACAAAAGAATGGCTATACAAAAGTTTCACATACGACATGAACCATATACAAAATAACAAAGTCTAAGCATATACATGTAAGCTCTACAAAAACGGGCTATTATCTAGTCCAACAAAATAACATTTGATGCAACTATGCTTCAAACGTTGTAGTAACCCAAATACATAGCTACTGGGTCATCCTCAATAATCCCTGCACCTGCATCAACATTAACCACATCGCCTGCACCACGGGAATCACCACCACCCATGATGCAGGCGGATTTATGAGCCCGCCGTCTCCATGAAATAGAGACGCTTAGTAGTATAGAAATTACTACGCTTTCCAAATAACCATCATTTGAAAATATACTTACAATTTAATTAGCTTAACAATAAAACATATTGATAGTCATCATTATCATAAAATCATATGCTATACATGCTCATGCAACATCATCTTTTCATATCATCCATACATATACATATATAACATCATCTCCTCATAACATCCGCCTTGCATATATACATAACATAACATCATCTCCTCATAACATTCGTCATGCATATATACATAATATAACATCATCTCCTCATAACATTCGCCATGTATATATACATAACATAACATCATCTCCTCAAAACATTCGCCATGCATATATACATAACATAACATCATCTCCTCATAACATTCGCCATGCATATATACATAACATAACATCATCTCCTCATAACATTCGCCATGCATATATACATAACATAACATCATCTCCTCAAAACATTCGCTATGCATATATACATAACATAACATCATCTCCTCATAACATCCACCATACATATATACATAATATAACATCATCTCTTTCATATCATCCGTCATGCATATATATATACATAATATAACATCATCTCCTTCATATCATCCGTCGTGCGTATATATACATAATATAACATTATCTCCTTTATATCATCCATGCTCATGCTATAAATGCTCATATGCTATTTTATGAATCATTTCATAGAATCATACTCATGACATAAACATCATTTTATCTCATAAGCTCATAAAAGCTCATAGAAACCTTTCATCAAATATTTCATGAAACATCATTAAATTGGCAAAGCATCACAAAACACATTTTAAACCTTAAAATATAGTATCTTTTGCCCAGTAAGTAAAATACTTATCTTGTTTAGTTGAGTACCCTCCGGTGAACTCTTGACTCAACCGCAAGACACCTAAGCATTTACAACATAAACACATAATTAAACTCTATTCTTATCTTAACAACTCATACTTTATAAAGATACTTGAGCACCACAAGTATCACGTTCTATAGGTCATCCTAAATCTATTCAACTAAAGCCCTTAAAATCCTTTACTTACATTTAATACATATATATAAGCTAATGCATTAATTATCTAATAACTTAGTTACATTGAACTATGATTCTACATCGTAATATATTAAATCACTAAATCTTGAGGCATATACATACACTCTAGGTTAAGCATTATACTTAACCCTATAATTATCAATTTCCATGGAACCCACGAAAATCTAGGATTAATTAACACTTTAAATGTAATTAACCCATTCAAACAACATTTTTAGTGTTCACATACCTAAAGCCCCAAATTAATACAATCCATATAAAATTAGGGTTTATGTCCATATTTTACCAATAAGTAAAATTAGAGTTTCAACCCATAAATTAAATAACCCACAACTTGAACAATGCATAGCAATCTACTACACATACAAGCCCCACATTAATTTTATGAATTAGGTTTTCTTATCAAATTTCTCCAATTTTCGAGCTTAATTAAAAATCCTCCAAATCATTATGATCTCAAGCTTGGAATCCAATGGGTAGGACAAAACCTTAAAGAGAAACTAAAGATTTTAACAATATAACAAAATCCCATTCAAGAACCCTAATTTTCGGTCCCAAATCAAAACCCCACAAATCCAAACCATTTCTAGCTTCTAATCTCACAAACATAACAAAAATTACAAGAAAAGACTAGAGTTTTTACCTCACAAGTACACTTGGCCGAATCCTCCTAAAATTTTCAATTTCCTCTTTTTTTTTTTTTTCTTCTTCTTCTCCTTTCTTTCTCACGGCAGCAGCTCCCTTTCTCCCACTCAAGTTCGTTCTCTCTCCCACTAGGCCATGTGTATGTGTGTGGGGGAGAAGAATGAGTGAGACAAAGGAGGAGAAATGGGGAAAAAGGGATGGGGCTGCTGTGTGCGTGAGAAAGGGGGGTGAGGGAGAAAGAAAGAAGGAAGGAAAGGAAGAAAGGATGGGGGGAAAGTGGGCTACTGCAGGGGGCCCACCAAAAGACTTGTATTATTATTATTATTATTATTTTTTTTTTTAAACTAAGGAGATAAGGTATTTCCAATGGCCAATGAAAATTTGACATGTGGCATAGGATAAGATTCTATTTCTTTTTTAATGCCCCAACTATTTAGAATTGCAAAATTTACCCCTACCATTTATTTTAACTACAGTTTATCCATACATATAATTATTTATCATACTAGGAATTATTATCTTAATACCGTTAATCCCATTTTATTATATCTATTATTCTAAATCATTCCATGTTTTATCTCATTAATTAATTTAGATTACTATGAAATTATTAATAACAAACTTAATAATTATCTTGAGCGTTACATGCATACTATTTTTTTATTGTAAAAAGTTTATACTCATATATTTTTTGGTCCAAAATAATTTGGACTTCAAGTTTAATCGTTTAATTTTTGCAAGTTTAAAGGCTTTGTTGCGGAATATGAATCTCAAATGCGTCAAGCCAACTTCTCGATAAATGCTTCCTGTAATAAAAGTAACATTTATACTATATCAAGCTAAAGCCATTTAATGTTGACAAAAGATATCTGCCCGCAAATTGACGGGAAGGAATATAAAGAAGAGTTCTCATGCACATCATGGCCCATTTATATGAATTTTATTCTCAGAAAAACTTTGGATCAATAAATTGTTGACATATGTAATATGTGATTGAAAGTTGTTTAATTGTTTTTAGTAGTTAGCATATTTCCAATCAAATTTAGTCTTATTAGCTAAAATGTAAAATGTAAAAAGTAAAAAAAATAAATGTTATAGACAATCTTTGGAAATTTTGAATCTTATTAGCATTCACATTTGGTTCTTCAAAATTTTCTTCAAATTTTGAAATACTACCCTAGTTTCTATATTTTGAAGAATCACTTATTTAGAAAAAAGGAAAAAAAAAAAAAAAAACAAACAAACAAAACAAAAAAACAAAATTTACATCCCACATATTTTTTTTTCCTACTTCATTCTTAAACTCCTCAAATTTATTCACGCTTAATCTCTATACAGTTATAACATGTATTTTACATTCAATATTTTATTATTATATCTCAATATATTTCCATTTATTTTAATTTTTTTTATTACTTTCAGTTTACATGAAATATTCCCACATGCGATTCAAATGGACAAATATAACATTTCTAGGATAAAAAATTAAAAAAGAAAACTAAGTCCTTTTGTATCTTATTGATGATATTTTTGTCATTTTAGGTATTGAAAAAGTGACATTGCAATTTGAATGATAATTTAGGATGGACATTGCAAAAATTAAAAAAATTAAAAAGGTATTGTAAAAAAAATAATAATTAGAATAGAATAAATGTAGCTAACCCAAGCTTCTAGCCTGCTACGTAGACTATGCTCAATAATCAGACCGTGGGAGGAACCAATGATAAAGAAATTTTTAGCACTCTTGTAGTTTCTTAAAGATGTGATAAAGATAGAGTTCACATAAGTGGGCCATGTTTATTCATTCCCTTCAAATTTCGGGCATGTATCACCTTTCCTCATTAAATGGCTTTTAACTTAATATAGCATAATTATAAAGGTTACTTCAATTGTAAGAAGCATATACAAAGGAGTTGGCTTGGAGCACTTGAGATTCAAATTTCATGCACTATCTCAAATCTTGTTGACAGCCTAAATACCGAAGCCGAGAACTTGCTTCCCAAGAACGTAAAGGAAACTCTTTTCTTTATCCCGTCCCTTTTAGTTTGGCGGTAGGCATGACGCTTTCACACAACTTTGGAAACACCTATTCTTAATATCTGACAATTCGTATTTATAATTCCTCTACTCTATTCTAGGATTTATTCTCACAATCTTTCTCTTAGGATCCCGGTGATTGCTTCAAAACAAAGTCTTCCTACTTAAGATGATAGAATATTCTAATGCTAATTTCTTTTAGATATCCAACAACCATAATCACACTTTTGCAAGTTGTTTGTTGCTTCTAGGGTATTTCCTTTCAAAGAAATATAGATAGTGCATAATATTTTTTTGTGGAAAAAGTTTATAATTATAGATTTTTGGGTCCAAAATAATTCGGACTTCAGGTTTAATCGTTTAATTTTTGCAAGTTTAAATGCTTTGTTGCGGAATATGAATCTCAAATGCGTCAAGCCAAATTCTCTATATATGCTTCTTGTAATTAAAGTAACATTTATGCTATATCAAGTTAAAGTCATTTAATGCTGACAAACGATACCTGCCCGCAAATTGAAGGGAAGGAATAAAGAGAAGAGTTCTCAAGTACATGGCTTATCTATGTGAATTTTGTTCTTAGAAAAACGTTAGATCAATAACTTGTAAACATATGTAATATGTGATTGAAAGTTGTTAAATTGTTTTTATTAGCTAACATATTTCCAATTGCATGTTCTCTTATTAGCTAAAATGTAAAAAAAAAAAATAAATAATCTCATAGATAATCTTTGGAAATTTTGGATCTTATTAGCACATTTGATTCTTCAAAATTTTCTTCAAATTTTGAAATACAACCCCACTTTCTTCTTCTTTTTTTTTTTTTTTTTTTGAAGAATCACTTATTAAAAAAAACATTTTACATCCCATTTGTTTTTTCTAATTCATTCTTAAACTCCTCAAATTTATTTTCACTAAATCTCTCAGAATTTGTGACACATATTTTATTCACATTTCATATTTTATTATCATTTCTCTATATATTTCTATTTCTTTTAATTTTTTTTATTATTTTCGGGTTACATGAAATATTCCCTCACACGATTCAAATGGAGAAAAATTATCTTGAAAAGTACATCATTTTCTATCTTGTTGATGACACTTTTGTCATTTTGGTTAGTGAAAGCGTTACATTGCAATTTGAATGATAAATTAGGGGAGACATTGCTTAAATTAAAACATTAAAAATTTATTGTAAAAAACTAATAATAATTAGAAGAGAATAAATGTGGCTAACTCAAACTGCTATGTACACTATGCATAGAATCGGACTGTGGGAGGAACCGATGGTAAATAAATTTTTAGCTCTCTTGTAGTTTCTTAAAGATGTGATAAAGATAAAGTTCACATGGCCATGTTTATTCCTTCCCTTCAAATTTGGGCATGTATCACCTTTCCACTTTAAATGGCATTTAACTTAATATAGCATAATTATAAAGGTCACTTCAATTACAAGAAGCATATACAAAGGAGTTGGCATGGAGCAGTTGAGATTTAGATTCTATGACCAAGCCTTAAAACTCTAATATCTTAATAGATTAAAACTAAAGTCCCAATTATATTGGACCAGAATTTGGTTTTAACTTACAGCATATCTTGGCTGCTTCTTTGTATGACACTAACACCTCTTTGTTCCGTTTGTAAATCTTTTTACAAAACAATTGCGGGTTCGTGCACTATCTCAAATCTTGTTGACTGCCTAAATATCGAAGCCAAGAACTTGCTTCCCAAGAACATAAAGGGAACTCTTTTCTTTATTCTGTCCCTTTTAATTTGGCTGCAGGCATAGTGCTTCCACACGACTTTGGAAACACCTATTCTTAAAATCCGACAATTCCTATTTAGAATTCTTCTACTCTCTACTCTATCCCAGTGCTTGTTTCAAAACATTGCCTTCCTACTTAAGATTATAGAATATTATAATCCTAATTTCTTTTAGATATCCACCAACCTTAATCACACTTTTGTAGGGTATTTGTTGTTCTAGGATATTTCCTTTAAAACATATATAGATAGTGCATACTATTTTTTTTTTTTTTATTGTAAAAAGTTTATAATTTTAGATCTTTTGTTCCAAAATAATTCGGACTTCAAGTTTAATCGTTTAAGATTTGCAAGTTTAAAGGCTTTGTTGCGTAATCTGAATCTCAAATGTGTCAAATCGACTTCTCTATATATGCTTCTTGTAATTAAGGTGACCTTTCTACTCTATCAAGTTAATTTAATGTTACAAACATTACATTCCCGCAAACTGAATGGAACGAATAAAGAGAAGAGTTCTCAAGTACATGGCTCATTTTTGTAAATTTTATTCTTAGAAAAATTTTAGATCAATAACTTGTTGACATTTGTAATATGTGATTGAAAGTATGTAGCTAGCATATTTTAAATCACATGTTGTCTTATTAGCTAAAATGAAAAAAAAAAAAAAAATGATGTTATAGACAATCTTTGGAAATTTTGGATCTTATTAGCCCATTTGGTTCTTCAAAATTTCTTCAAATTTTGGAATACAACCCCACTTTTTTTATTTTCAAGAATCACTAATAAAAAATAAAAAAAAAATCTACATCCCATTTGTTTTTTCTACTTCATTCTTAAATTCCTCAAATTTATTTTCGCTAAATCTCTGGCAAGTTATGACAAATATTTTATTCACATTCAATATTTTAGTATCGTTTCTCGATATATTTCTAGTTCTTTTCATTTTTTTAAAAAAATTATTTTTGGGTTACCTGAAATATTCCCTCATACAATTTAAATGGACAAATATTTGATTTTGTATGTTAATGCTGATACTTATTTGTCATTTTGGGTAGTATAAGGGTGGCATTGCAATTTGATTGATTAATTAGCGCGTGCATTGCATAAATTAAAATATTAAAAAGGTATTGTAAAAAAAATATTAATAATTAAAAGAGAATAAATGTGGCTAATCCAAGCTGCTATGTAGACTATGCACAATAATCGAACTGTGGGAGGAACCAATTGTAAATAATTTTTTAGCATTCTTGTAGTTTCTTGAAGATGTGATAAAGATAATGTTCACATAGGTGGGCCATCTTTAATCTTTTTCTTTAAATTTGGGGCATGTATCACCTTTCCACTTTAAATGGCTTTTAACTCGAAAATCTTAATCGATTAAGCCCGAAGTCCTAATTATATTGGACCAGAAGCATCTATAAGATCTCACATTTGATTTTAACTTACAGCATATCTTGGCAGCTTTTTTGTATGGCATTGATACATCTTTGTTCCATTTATAAATCTTTTTCCAAAACAATGGCAGGTTTGTGTACTATCTGAAATCTTGTTGACCGCCTAAATACCGAAGCCGAGAAGTTGCTTCCCAAGAACGTAAAGGAAACTCTTTTCTTTATACCATCCGTTTTAGTTTGGCGGTACACATGACGCTTTCGCACAACTTTGGAAACACCTATTCTTAATATCTGACAATTCGTATTTATAATTATTCTACTCTATACTAGGATTTATTCTCACAATCTTTCTCTTAGGATCCCGGTGCTTGTTTCAAAACAAAGCCTTCCTACTTAAGATGATAGAATATTCTAATCCTAATTTCTTTTAGATATCCAACAACCTTAATCACACTTTTGCAAGTTGTTTGTTGCTTCTAGGGTATTTCCTTTAATAGAAATATAGATAGGGCATAATATTTTTTTGTTGTAAAAAGTTTATAATTATAGATTTTTTGGTCCAAAATAATTCGGACTTCAAGTTTAATCGTTTAATTTTTGCAAGTTAAAAGGCTTTGTTGCGGAATATGAATCTCAAATACGTCAAACCAACTTCTATATATCCTTCTTGTAATTAAAGTAACATTTATACTATATCAAGTTAAAGTCATTTAATGTTGACAAACAATACCTGCCAGCACATTGAAGGGAAGGAATAAAGAGAAGAGTTCTCAGGTACATGGCTCATCTATGTGAATTTTGTTCTTAGAAAAATGTTAGATCAATAACTTGTTAACATATGTAATATGTGATTAAAAGTTGTTAAATTGTTTTTATTAGCTAGCATATTTCCAATCATGCTAAAAAATAAATAAATAAATGATGTTATAGACAATCTTTAGAAATTTTTGATCTTATTAGCTAATTTGGTTCTTCAAAATTTTGTTCATTTTGAAATACAACCCTACTTTTTTTATTTTGAAGAATCACTTATTAAAAAAAACTAAAAAAACATTTTACATCTCATTTGTTTTTTCTACTTCATTCTTCAACTCCTCAAATTTATTTTCACAAAATCTCAGTACAATTATGACACATATTTTATTATCATTTCTCAATATATTTCTATTTTTTTTCATTTTTTTATTATTTTCGGGTTACGTGAAATATTCCCTCATACAATTCAAATGAAAAAGAAAAAACTTTATGAGAGAAAAAAAATTCAAAAAGAAATGTAAGTTATTTTGTATCTTATTGATGACACATTTGTCATTTTGGGTAGTGAAAGGGTGACATTGCAATTTGAATGATAAATTAGGGGGGAATTGCATAAATTAAAACATTAAAAATGTATTGTAAAAAATAATAATAATTAGAAGAGAATAAAAGTGGCTAACCCAAGCGGCTATGTAGACTATGCTCAATAATTGGACCCTAGGAGGAATCAATGGTAAAGAAATTTTTAGTACTCTAGTAGTTTCTTAAAGATATGATGAATATAAAGGTCACATAGGTGGGCCATGTTTATTCATTCCCTTCAAATTTGGGGCATGTATGACCTTTCCACTTTAAATGGCTTTTAACTTAATATTGCATAATTAGAAAGGTCATTTCAATTACAAGAAGCATATACAAAGGAGTTGACTTGAAGCACTTGAGATTCAGATTCCGTGACCAATCCTTACAACTCGAATCTCTTAATCGATTAAACACAAAGTCCTAATTCTATTGGGCCAGAAACATCTATAAATCTCACATTTGGTTTTAAGTTACAACATATCTTGGCTGCTTTTTGTATGACACTGACATCTCTTTGTTCTGTTTGTAAATCTTTTTCCAAAACAATGGCTGGTTCGTGCACTATCTCAAATTTTGTTGACTGCCTAAATACCGAAGCCGAGAACTTGCTTCCCAAGAACATAAAGGGAACTCTTTTCTTTATTCCGCCCCTTTTAGTTTGGCGGCAAGTGTGACACTTTCACATAACTTTTGAAACAACTATTCTTAATATCTGACAATTCGTATATATAATTCTTCTACTCTATACTAGAATTTATTCTCAGTCTTTCTCTTAGAATCCCGGGGCTTATTTCAAAACAAAGTCTTCCTACTTAAGATGATAGAATATTCTAATCCTAATTTCTTTTTGATATCCAACAACCGTAATCACACTTTTGCAAGTTGTTTGTTGCTTCTAGGATATTTCCTATAAAATAAATATAGATAGTGTATAATATATTTTTTTTATTTTAAAAAGTTTAAAATTATAGATTTTTTAGTCGAAAATAATTTGGACTTCAGGTTTAATCGTTTAATTTTTGCAAGTTTAAAGGCTTTGTTGTAGAATATGAATCTCAAATGCGTCAAGCCAACTTCTCTATATGCTTCTTGTAATTAAAGTAACATCTATAATATATCAAGTTAAAGCCATTTAATGTTGACAAATGATACCTGCCCGCAAATTGAAGGGAAGGAATAAAGAGAAGAATTCTTAAGTACATGGCTCCTCTATGTGAATTTTATTCTAAGAAAAATGTTAGATCAATAACTTGTTGACATATGTAATATGTGATTGAAAGAAGTTAATTTTCCTTTAGTAGCTAGCATATTTCCAATTACATGTTGTCCTATTAGCTAAAATGTAAAAAAAAAAAAAAAAAAAATGATGTCATAGACAATCTTTGGAAATTTTGGATGTTATTAGCACATTTGATTCTTCAAAATTTTCTTCAAATTTTGAAATAATACCCCACATTTTTTTTTTTTAAAGAATCACTTATTAAAAAAAAAAAAAAAAAAACATTTTACATCCCATTTGTTTTTTCTACTTCATTCTTAAACTCCTCAAATTTATTTTCGCTAAATCTCTCAAAAGTTGTGACACATATTTTATTATCATTTCTCTATATATTTCTATTTCTTTTAATTTTTTTATTATTTTTGGGTTTCATGAAATATTCCCTCAGATGATTCAATAGAAAAAAAAAAAAAAACCTTTATGAGTGAAAAAATTCAAAAAGAAAAGTACGTCAATTTGTATCTTGTTGATGACACTTTTGTCATTTTGGTAGTGAAAGCGTGACATTGCAATTTGAATGATAAATTAGGAGAGACATTGCTTAAATTAAAGGGTTAATAACTTTTTTGGTACTTGAGTTTTCACTTTTTTATTTTTTCCCGCCTGAATTTTAAAACATGACAAATCTAGTACCCAACCTATGGGAAAAGACAGAATCAATACCTCCGTTAGTTCTGTCAGTCCTACTTAATGGAATTTCCACGTGTCACTCCCTTAATACGCCACGTGTCCTAAAAATAAAAAATAATAAAAAATAAAAATAATAAAATGATAATTAAAAATAATAATATAATTAAAAAAAAAAACCGTTCTCTATTTGGCTCTCCAATTAGCTTCTTTCGCCGGAAATTCCATGAATCCGGCTGTACATCGTAATCAAAGTCCCACAGATCTGTCTGTAATTCTACGTTGCTGGTGGATCCGTATATCAGACTTCTCAGCCTTTCGATGACTTTTGTTGCTAGAAAATCTAATGAAGATCTGGCAATCTGCACAAAAAATAGCCTACAAATTACAGGGTTTCAATTGATTAATTTGGTATGGAATTGAAGGGGGATTTTGGGATTTAGGGATTATATTCTAGGCATTTGATGTAGATGGAGGACAGTTTGAGATCTGGTGGCCAGTCAGGGCTTGTGGTTAAGAATAGGAATTCTTCAGGTTGCTTAATTGTTAGAAAGAAAACTGCGGATGGAGTGGAAGGGGTTGGTTCGTCGAGTTCTCGGAATGTTTCCGAGTCGAAGAAGAAGAAGAGGTTGAGGTTGGTTATGAGTAATTTGGGCTCAAGTGAAGAGCTCTCGCTGGCACCTAGGAGAAGGCTTGGCCCTGAAACTGTAAGGGTGTGTCGAAGGTAAGAGAATCACCTTCAATCCAAAATTAAGTCACTTGTGTTTACAGAATCACCCTCTCCACCCAGAAGAAAATCTTGATCACAGTCACCTGGTGCAAGACAAATTCTATTCAAGGCCTAAGCATAAGCTTCGGTGATGACCCATCGACGGTGGCCTTCCGGCTCAACTTGATGGAAGAAGCAAGGAAGCAAATCGATGGAATCCGGTAATTATATTTTTACATTTTTATTATTTTTTATAATTTTTTTATAATTATATTATTATTTTTTACTTTTTAGGACACGTGGCGTATTATGGGAGTGACACGTGGCAATTCCGTTAAGTAGGACTGACGGAACCTAACGGAGGTAGTGATTCCGTCTTTTCCCATAGGTTGAGTACTAGATTTGTTATGTTTTAAAATTCAGGAAGGAAAAAATAAAAAAGTGAAAACTCAAGTACCAAAAAAGTTATTAACCCTAAATTAAAACACTAAAAATTTATTGTAAAAAAATAATAATAATTAGAAGAGAATAAATGTGGCTAACCCAAACTCCTATGTAGACTATGCATAACAATCGGACTGTGGGAGGAACCAATGGTAAATAAATTTTTAGCACTCTTGTAGTTTCTTAAAGATGTGATAAAGATAAAGTTCACATAGGTGGGCCATGTTTATTCATTCCCTTCAAATTTGGGGCATGTATCACCTTTCCACTTTAAATGGCATTTAACTTAATATAGCATAATTATAAAGGTCACTTCAATTACAAGAAGCATATACAAAGAAGTTGGCTTGGAGCACTTGAGATTTAGATTCTATGACCAAGCCTTAAAACTCGAATATCTTAATCGATTAAACCCAAAGTCCTAATTATATTGGACCAAAAACATTTATAAGTCTCACATTTGGTTTTAACTTACAGCATATCTTGGTTGCTTTTTTGTATGACATTCACACCACTTTGTTTGTAAATTGTTTTCCAAAACAATTGCAGGTTCGTGCACTATTTCAAATCTTGTTGACTGCCTAAATATCGAAGCCAAGAACTTGTTTCCCAAGAATGTAAAGGAATCTCTTTTCTTTATTCCATCCCTTTTAATTTGGCGGTAGGCATAGCGCTTCCACACGACTTTGGAAACACCTATTCTTAATATCCGACAATTCCTATTTAGAATGCTTCTACTCTCTACTCTATCCCGGTGCTTGTTTCAAAACAACGCCTTCCTACTTAAGATTATAGAATATTTTAATCCTAATTTTTTTTAGATATCCACCAACCTTAATCACACTTTTGCAGGGTATTTTTTTGTTCTAGGTTGTTTCCTTTATAACAAATATAGATAGTGCATACTATTTTTGTTATTGTAAAAAGTTTATAATTATAAATCTTTTGTTCCAAAATAATTCGGACTTCAGGTTTAATTGTTTAAGATTTGTAAGTTTAAAGGCTTTGTTGCGGAATCTGAATCTCAAATGTGTCAAGCCGACTTCTCTATATATGCTTCTTGTAATTAAAGTGACCTTTATACTCTATCAAGTTAATTTAATGTTACAAACTTTACCTGCCCGCAAACTGAAGGGAAGGAATAAAGAGAAGAGTTCTCAAGTACATGGCTCATCTTTATGAATTTTATTCTTAGAAAAATTTTAGATCAATAACTTGTTGACATTTGTAATATGTGATTGAAAGTACGTTGTTAAATTGTTTTTTAGTAGCTCGCATATTTTAAATCACATGTTGTCTTATTAGCTAAAATGTTAAAAAAATAAAAAAATAATAATAATAATAAATGATGTTATAGACAATCTTTGGAAATTTTGGATCTTATTAGCCCATTTCGTTCTTCAAAATTTTCTTCAAATTTTGAAATACAACCCCACTTTTTTTTTTTATTTTGAAGAATTACTTATTAGAAAAAAATTTACATCCCATTTGTTTTTTCTACTTCATTCTTAAACTCCTCAAATTTATTTTCGCTAAATCTCTGACAAGTTATGACAAATATTTTATTCACATTCAATATTTTATTATCATTTCTCGATATATTTCTGTTTCTTTTCCTTTTTTTTTTTATTATTTTCGGGTTACCTAAAATATTCCCTCATACGATTTAAATGGACAAAAATAACCTTTATAAGATAAAAAAGTTCAAGAAGAAAAGTAAGTCATTTTGTATGTTAATGATGATACTTTTTTGTCATTTTGGGTAGTATAAGGGTGACATTGCAATTTGAATGATTAATTATGGGGGGCATTGCATAAATTAAAATATTAAAAAGGTATTGTAAAAAAATAATAATAATTAGAAGAGAATAAATGTGGCTAACCCAAGCTACTACGTAGACTATGCTGAATAATTGAGCTGTGGGAGGAACTATTGGTAAATAAATTTTTAGCATTCTTGTAGTTTCTTAAAGATGTGATAAAGATAAAGTTCACATAGGTGGGCCATGTTTATTCTTTTCCTTCAAATTTGGGGAATGTATCACCTTTCCACTTTAAATGGCTTTGAACTTAATATAGCATAATTATAAAGTTCATTTCAACTACAAGAAGCATATACAAAGGATTTGGCTGGGAGCACTTGTGATTCAAATTCTGTGACCAAGCCTTAAAACTCGAAAATCTTAATCAATTAAACCCGAAGTCCTAATTATATTGGACCACAAACATCTATAATATCTCACATTTGATTTTAACTTACAGCATATCTTGGCTGCTTTTTTGTATGGCATTGATACCTCTTTGTTCCGTTTGTAAATCTTCTTCGAAAAGTGTTTTTTTCGCATAATTTTTAGAGCAAAAAAATCAAATAAGTACTTTTGGAGTTTTTTTACTAAACATGTCAATTTTTTGTTTAACACAGATTATGATTTAGTTGTATCACTTGTGATTGTGTTAAATTGTTTTAAAGAGTTTTTTAACTAAACATGCCAACTATATCACTTCTGATTCAAATGTGTCCCCAATACTATTGAATTTAAGCATTCGCATACTTTACTCTAAAATTTAATTAATAGCTTTTTTCTTTTTTTGAATTGAAGGCTTTCCAATTACACCCTTTATTCATTCTCTATATCATTTAAATATTTTATTTTTATTAATTTAAGAGAGTTTTAGAGAGATAATTTTTTACAGTACACGTACCCCACCTAAACTAGCACCTAATTTGTAATGTCTTCTAGAAGTGAAGATTGGATTAATGTGCCTCCAAAATACCAAAAAATTGCAATGTAATTCTTTTGTTTCAAAAATACAAAAAATGTCCATAATATTATCAGGAATAAATTTGATAACGGAACGGAACGTCTCTATGCCATGTGGGCTAGGCTAGACGAATAAAGTGGTGTTAACCTGTCAATTCTTAGATGAGGTGGAATTTAGTTCTGATAAAGGTCTATTTTTATCCCAAAATTCCAAGGGCCCGATATCTATGGAAAAACAAACTATAAGAGCCAGAGGTTTCTGAAAGACAAAAAAATTGCAATACAATTGTTTTGTTTCTCAATTTTATATTAGGTTCGTGTCAGTTTCACGAGTCATTATAAATTTTCAGTTATTATGTCGTGTGTCGGATTCGAACTACTCAACACTAACCATTTAATTTCATGTTGCATGAGTTCGCAAGTAGTGTCAAATACCCAATTATTTTGGACCAAAAACTTTTATAAAGCCGAGGATTCCTTGAGTGGATAATAGCATTGTACGTGAAGTACCTTTTTCTTTTTCGATCACCGAGTAATCCATCTGCTTCTAGAACAATAATCAAGGGAAATAGAGAATTTAATTTGGGATCCTGTCGCTGCACTGAGCCTATATAAGTGCGACTAAGCAAATACAAGTATGTGGCTAAGTTGAGATATATAGCTTTCTCAAACTCCAAATTAAATCTGGAACCACAAAAGTTGAGATTCAAATTTCATTTCCCAAGTCTTTGCATTAGTTTTCTCATCAACCCGAAAGAGGTATGTGGTTGTTTCTTTTTATGTTTTACGAGTCTATCTATAACTTAACTCATACTATGAGTGAGTTTTTTACATTATAATTTAATTAAATTTTTTTTTGAGGCAATGTCTTGGCATTAATAATAAATTGTGTTTCCGGAACTATAAAATTCAATTCTTATATCACTATTTTGCATATGCATGTATCTCTGTTAGTTTAACTAAAGCTTTTTTTGGGTTTGTACGTAGGGAATATTGTTTAATGGGTCAGTTTGATTACATAATTTATTGATGGACAAAATTTCCCCCTAAGCTGAGTTGGAAAAATTTCCTTACATGTAGAGGTTTAATTATATATAAAAAATTCTTACAGAGGATACATAGCATTTTTATAAAACTAGGTTGAAAGAATTCCTCCAGCCCAATTTAGAGGAAAACTTTATCCTACATTGACTTGTTCAAATTGAAACAATTCTTTTGGGGTATAGTAGATCATATTCTTGTATCATTAATCTTTTTAATTCATAATTCATATAGTCTTTTTTTTTTTTTTTTTTAACAAATCAAGGAGCTTCTTATTTATGTGCAACATCTGAAGCTATATCACTGATAGAAAACGTATTGAGAAAAGAAACAATAAATATTACTACTAACAAATAGACACTCGAATTTCCTTTCATTGTAAAAGAAAATGGTCATAAATACACATGGTGTATCTAAGCCCTTAACTCTTTCTTATTAGAGTTGGCGTTGTCTCGATGGACCAGTAATACAATACCGGTGCCCTGAATATTGTCGCATACCGTCATATACTAACAGCACGACCGAGTCAGACTTCACGTGGCCCATCCTACTAGCAAAGCCGTACTAGTGACCACATCCGTACATGGTGCGCTTGTCACAAAACAACTATTGGAGTCAAGGCCAAACATTAAAAGTAAATCTCTTTGACCATAAGGCTAACCCTTATAATAGTAAGAGGCATGACCGTTATCTTGCACGTATTTGTGTACCATGTCTTATGATACAATTTGTTATCGACTGTCTTTTATATGCATGAATTTACAACTTGTCATTTTCCTCATTTGTTTATTCATCATTCATTTTCACAAAATGGAGTTCACAAAAATAAAAAATATAATTCATGTGAGTTGTAAACATGCACGTTTGGTACAAAAAATAATCATGCTATGTAGAAATAAAATAATAACAAGTATCTGCAGCACCCTGCATTAAATGATATTATACTGTCCGCTTTGGGCCAAGCTCACAAAGTTTTATTATTGGGTTTATCCCAAAAGACCTCATACCATTTAGACAGCATATTCTATATAAACGCATCATCTTTTTCATACCCAGGCTATGTGGGACATTACAATCACCACCTCTTTGGACCCAGCGTCCTTGTTGGCTACCCTTATGGGCTTGTACGTGCACACTTCCCCATCTCAAGTTGGGCTATGGCTTTGATACCATATGTAACACCTTGTCCCAAATGAAATTATATTGTCCACTTTGAGCTAAGCTCGTACGATTTTATTATTAGGTTTACTTCAAAAGGCCCATACCATTTAGAGAAAGCGTATTCATAGAAACACATCATCTTTTCCACACCCAGGCAATGTGGGACGTCACAGTATCCATGTGAGTTTTACTGACTTGGGTTGTACGATTCCTTCACAGGGTCTTCCTGAGGCCCCACAACCTCAAAATTTGAGAAAACACCTAACATTAGTTTCTAACCTCTAGATAAAACAATCCCTATATCCTAAACTATTCAAAAAAGGTTTACCACTTGGCCATCGAATGCTTAGATAGAAAATGTCGAATGTTTAGCCTCAACAGCGAACATTCGTCCAGAAGGGGTCAAACATTCAATTCTAGGCAAACACCCATTTCGGACCAAAAATTCCTTCTAGACCTCATTTTGATGCGTGCTAGGGTCCCTACATGATTTCAACATGTTACTAAGCCTCAATAACATCCTCATGCAACACATGGTACGACCAATATCATTAAGCTACTAAGACAATGCTAAACTAGTATTAACACCAAAACCTACTAGCCATAAGGTAGGATATGAAAAATACCTAAGCAGAAGATAAGCATTAAGATAACAACTTAATAACGTCATGGAAAAAAAAAAAAAAAAAGGCTGGGAAAGTAACATCCTTTGAAGAACAATAGCTCATTTATCCACCAAAGCACCGAGTCACACTCAATCTATGAATGTATTGAACAAAATGGGCGGAGATAGGGTGAAGGGGCGAAGGTGAGAAGTATTTATATGCGTTCATGAGCAAAAGATAAGATCAAGGTGCTCTTTTTTCAATATTGTACCTATATTGAACATTCAGACTGTACTATATCGAATATTTGGATCTAGGGTTTCAAGTGAACATTCGGGTTCGCAACCTCGAACATTCTAGCGGGATCGTGAACGTTCGACTCTCTACCTTGAACGTTTGGCCGAAACAGAAAGTCAAGATTCTACCCCTCATACTTCGAACAGATCGATTGAGACTCACTTAACCCTAATTAAGACTTTGGGAGTTTGACAATCGGTCTATTTGGGCATTCCCATGCAAACTTGATGATAGTCCCAAGGTCTATAGATTTAGGATACTCTTTTATACGGATCTTCCAATAGACATAATTAGATCAGTCAAAACGGGAAGGGTATTAGGAGATTGGGATACATAGTTAAACATTTGATAAGGTGTCAAAGATCACATTCAGGAATTTAATCATTCACATAGTGAACCTAAGTCTCTGAGTACTTGATCTCTTTTACTAAAACTTTGTTAGACTTCGGTTGTTTGATGATGGACCTTGTGGTTTGAAAGAAACACTCCAAGAAAATAGGCAATGAAAGCTCTCAATTTTCTCTTACGAAAATTGAGCCACACCTGCTACATGTGTGTTTTTAGGAAAAAATGACGACAAAATAGCCCTAAAATAACATTCTCAAATGGCTAAGGAGTGCCTGGCTTGGGGGCTGCAAACCACCCCCATGAGGCCAAATAGGCCAAAACCATCCCCGAAGGGTATGGGGGCGGTCGAGCCACCCCCATTCGGCCGGCCTATGGGTGGCGAACAACTCCCATGGCCGGTGGGAGCAGTTCAAGCACCTCCATGTGGTGAAATAAGGATGACAAAGGGTTTGGAGGTGGCTCAATTATCCTCATTTGGCTGGCTTGGGGGTAGCGAACCACCCACATAGCCCATAGGAGTGCTTCAGCCACCCCTGTGTGACCAAATGGGGGTGGCCGAAACTAGCCCCAAGGTTTTATCTTTGTGTCGATACATCTATTCTTATGCATTACCAACTATTATATTGAGTAATCATGTTTTAACTAGGGGTGTACAAGCAGTTGCAGATGCGGTTATTCGTTGCTAACCGCAACTGCAACTGCTAGGTCGGTTAGTGGTTATCAACCACTTACTGTTTTTCAAGTAATAGACTATTTTTCCCCTCTTAGCAAATTCTTATACTATCAAGTTTGAATAGGTGGCTCATTGTAAGATACTTAACTTGTTGCTTCATTATTTTAATAGGTTCCTCATTGTAAGATCATTAATTAATTAATTAATTAATTTTTTGAAGTGGTAAGATCATTTAACTTGCTACTTCATTATTGTAATAACTTCTAAAAAAAAAAAAAAAAAAACTGCATGCGCCCCGCTTGTACACCCCTAGTACCATAATAACTATATATAAATTGACGTGGTTGAAAATAACATAATAGAAATCTATATATATCTCCCTCCTACTTATTGTTTAAGCAACTTAAAGTTCTATTCTTGGACAGGGTGAAACAAAGGAGAAAGAAAATTAAGCAAGCAAAGGAAGGATATGTTTATTAATTCCATCATTGTCGTAATCAAGAAGTTCTATGATGAATGGAATATTCACGGTTTCGTTCTGTTAAGTCTCTCATTACAGGCAATTCTAATTCTATTTGCACCATTCAGAAAGCGAACAGGAAATGTGATGGTAATCTCCCTGATTTGGCTAGCTTATTTGCTGGCTGATTGGACTGCTAACTTTGCAGTGGGACTTATTTCCAACAGCCAAAAATATTCTGGGAAACCTGATGATCGTTCTGATTTGATGGCATTTTGGGCTCCTTTTCTTTTGTTGCACCTTGGTGGTCCAGATACCATAACTGCGTTTGCTCTGGAGGATAATGCTCTCTGGCTAAGGCACCTTGTTGGGCTTGTAACCCAGGTTTCTACAGCTTTTATTGTCTTCAATCAATCCCTTCCCAGAAACAAGTTATGGATCCCTACTCTTCTTCTGTTTGTCGCTGGAACCATCAAGTATTGTGAGCGAACGCGTGCCTTATTTCTTGCAAACTTGAATCAATTCCGGGAATCCATTCTGAACCCACCTTACACAGGGCCTAACTATGCAAAGCTCATGGAGATATACACTTCCAACAAAGCCGCCAAAGTCCCAATTCAGATAGAATTAATCCCAACAACTACTATTAAACAATCTGAGAAGCAACGTTATGGACTCGATGAAGACGAACTAGATGAGCTTAAGGTGGTCAAATATGCTTATGTCTTCTTTGAAATCTTCAAGGGTCTCATCGTGGATCTCAACTCTAATCTGGACGTGCGCCATATGAGCCGAGAATTTATCCATAAAAGAAACTCAACAGATGCCTTTAAAGTGCTAGCAGTTGAACTCAACTTCATGTATGATGTTCTTTATACGAAGGTTGTCGTGGTGCATTCAAAGTTTGGACACTTTGTCCGGTTTATATCGTTGAGTGCAGTTGTGGCAGCCCTTTCAACCTTCTATTTATTAGATAAGAAGGGTTTTCACAAGATTGATGTTGGAATTACATATACCTTGCTCTTTGGTGCCATAAGCTTGGATACAATTGCTTTCTTTATGCTGGCATTCTCTGATTGGACTAGTGCTTCCATCCAGAACTCGTCGAGGGATAGTAAATGCACAGCCACGATAAAGAAACTCCTCTGCATTCTCCTTAAAAGCTTTCTCAAGAGGAGAAACTGCTGGACAGATAGAAGAATCCTATTTCGGAGGTGGTCTCAATCTCTACATGTATACAACTTGATGGATTATTGTCTAGAAGAACGTTCAAAAAAGAAGACTTCTTGTTGTGATTATTTTGGCCTTGGATTGATTCGTGTCATTAATAAATTGGGCCTTAAGGATTTCTATGATCGGATGAAACACGTTTCCAAGAAACCATTAACAGAAAAAATATGGGATTCAATCTTTGATCAGCTTAAAATGAAATCCAACTTCGCAGATGATCCTGACATTGCAAAGAGGATATGTTCAGCTCGAGGTGATTGGGTTCTGCAGGATAGTGGTTGGAATCATGATGATAGTAAAAAAATTTTGTCTTATGTTGTTGACGTTGATTATGATGAGAGCCTTATAATATGGCATATTGCAACAGACATCTGCTATAGTACTATAGCTACAAACGAGGACAGTGCGGATGCATTGGAACATCGTGAATTCTGTAACATCCTCTCTGATTATATGTTATATCTTCTAGTTATGGAGCCTACCATGATGTCTGCTGTAGGAGGTATTGGCCAAATAAGATTTCGCGATACCTGTGCTGAGGCCAAAGACTTCTTCAAGAGAAAGGATATAGGGAAACGAGAACCAAAAATAGAACAGAAACGGGCGTACTATGAAATGATCCTTGAAGTAAATACTGATGTTAGGCCTGTTGATTTGAAGGGTGACAAAAGCAAATCTGTGCTGTTTGATGCATCTATTCTCGCCAAAGAGCTAAGAAACTTGGAGGGGGAAAAGAGATGGAAGCTAATGAGTAAAGTGTGGGTTGAATTGTTGTCTTATGCCGCAAATCATTGCAAGGCCAATACTCATGCTGCACAGCTAAGCAAAGGAGGAGAGCTTGTCACGTTTGTCTGGTTATTAATGGCTCATTTTGGCATCCGGGATCTATACTACACAAAAGAGGCCCCATCAACAAAACTGATTGTGGGTAAGTAAACTAAATAAACAAGTCAATTCAATGCCTTCTTTCTATAAAGAACCCTTTTTTTTTTTTTTTAATAAATTCGAAGGATGGGCAGATAAGTTTGTTGTATCTTTATTTACTTGAGGTTCGAACAGAGATGTTAATTTGTGAAGTGTGTCTAAATACTAGTATATCTTGCAGTCCAGCAGATAAGTTTTTATTTTTTATTTTTAATTGAATGAGGAATGGATAACAAGGGTCTGCAGCTAAGTTTAATTTAAAGCAAATGCTTCTGATCATCACCATCAAGAACTTGTTTGCTGACTACTTATTGGTTTGCCCGAAAACTTTTCTACTAGATATTAGGGACTTGAAATAGTGCAGCTAGAGTACTTTTATACTAATTGATGTACCATAACTTAGTAAGAAGTAGGTGGACCGAGTTTTTCACAAACTAAGTTGAAGGAATTTTCTTTAACCTAATTTATAAAAACGATATGTACCCCTTTTTTTAATAGCATGTAAGATTCTTATGAGTTTTTTATAAAATTTATTTCAACTTTGTCCTCACGATTAAAACAGTATTTGTTTTTCACATATCATTTTTATAAACTGAATTATAGAAAGTTTCTCCAATCCAGTTTAAAAGAAAACTTTCTCTGAAACGGAATGTGCAAACACAAATCTTATAACCCTACTATAAATTTTTGAAAACTCGAGAGAGCGCATTCTTACTGGTAAAACCAATAATAAAAGACAATTGGCTAGCCAGTCAGCCTAATGGTACTTAAATAGAAGTTTAAGGACACAACTCTAGAACGAAAATTACAAAAATAGCCATATTTTAAATTATTGCAAACTCGCTCAAGGGAACATTGCATGAGTGTCGAACGAAGTTTCTGTCTTACGATTAGTTACAATATTGCATGAGTTAGTTTCATGTGAATCTCAAGCATAAATCTTGTTGCAATCTCCCTTGAGTCGAGCAAAATTTCTACACCAGATTTTTGGACGTCTATTGACAACTAGTTTAAAACTTCCAATGCCACCAAATTTGACTTAATCTAATATCGTAATCAAAACATAAGACAATTTCATTCTGATTGATGTTGTTAGTTTCATGATTACCAATTTACTAAAGAGCATGAAGCCATGCACTATTGTAATACCCAAGATAAAAATAAATAATTAAATAGGAATAAAAGACAAGAAAAATAAAATAAGTTGAAAATTTTAAGGAGAATATAATTTTTAAGATTTAAAAAGAAAATAAGAAAGTATTAAAAAAACATTTTAAAAGCGAAATCGGTGAGCCGTGGCTAGGGGTCAATCGACCGAGCTTGCCATGTTACAATACCAAATGGCAAAATATGCCCCATCAGTATGCCACGCCAGCAGCGTCGAACGCAACGTTAGCATTTTACGCCTTTATGATGCGTTGGCAAACGAGATATGCTATAGTGTAATAAAAAGATCATTTTTTACCTATAAAAGTTTTAGGTGGCAAGAGATTATAGGTCCATTAGTGAGTAGGGCCACATCAACTATGGATGAGACCTATAACATCTTGCCACTTAAAACTTTTATAGGCAAAAAATGGTTTTATTATTGAACTATATCATTTTTCTTAGCAAACTGTGTCCATAGCCACATCATGACACGCATCCGGATTCCGCCTTGTCAGGATCCACCTGTTAGTTGAGAGTTGAGTCAACACGTGTTATTGTACGTAATGCCACGACTCGAAGCTACATCTTTAATATTAGAAAACTCGCAACAGAAAATAATTACTGATAAATTTTTATTTTTCCTTTTGGCATCACAATCTCATCTCAATAAACTTATTAGAGTGGCTATATAAACCTTAATTAAATAAATATTAACATTGTTAGATTTACGCACTTAAATAAATATACATATTCCAAAATATCATCTAACAAAAGGTTCCACAGACGAAACATGAAACATAAACATATGACAGACTATATAAGTTAGTGTATAACAAAAGATTGAGGCTCCAATCAGCCTCAGGCACTAAACCCTAAACAAGCTTAGGGGTTTTCATCTTAGTGGAATGGTCTAATTCGTTCTCAATTGTTGTTCCTTGCACCAAGAGCTCTTCATATTTCAAGTTTGCATGAATATCAAGAGGGTCAAAACTAGTGATGCGTAAGGGATAACTGTAACACCCTACATATTTAAATAGTAAAAATTTTTAATTAACAATTGATTGTGTACTAGACAATATAAGTATTTATAAAAATTTGTAATTATGGGAACTAAATTTCCTTGGGTAAAACAATTTAAAATTATATTATTATATTTAAAGCCTAGGAATTATTGTAGAAGATTTTGTGAGCTAAATGATCAATGCTACTATTGATCGATCAATGGAAACCCTAGGCATGAATGATCTACTCGAGTAATTACAAACGATCGATTCGCAATTACAAAGAATAAAAATAAAACATTTCTACTCTTTGCTTGTGCATGAACGACCATAAAACCATCCTCTCATCCAAAACCGTCATTTCGGTCATCTCTAACCTTTGATAAATCCAAGAGTGAGAGAGTATCTATACTTGGAGGAGTCAATCCTCAAACCATGAAAGCTTCTACCCCAAGGTAATGATTTTAATCTATACCCTTACTTCTTGTTTTCTATGTTCATATACTACTTAGTTCCATATCTAAACTATGCTTATCTATTTTGATAACTATGAGTAAGATATAGTCATCTTTCAAAAGTTGTGGTATCCTCACAAGTTTTAAAATACACATCTTGTTTTGATGATCAAAACATTATCTAAATATCTCTACATTACCAATTTACAATTGGTACTTATTTAGGAAACATAGATCCATCATCATTGAAGGTTTTAAAATACAAATCGGGTTTATGAATGATTATGCATGGTGTATTCCTTGATTTATCAATGAACATTGGGCATATGTATTACTATATTTACATATATATATTTGATTGTATATTATCTTTTCATGTACATGCAGGGGCCCTAAATTACATTGTATATGACTTTGGTGTGAGTAATGAGATTATCACACATAATATCTTTTGAGTTGTGTATTTTGTTATGTATAGACTTCATGATATGTATACGGCACTGTTTCTCATGTGATACTTTAATATATCCGTTCTTTTGGGTATGTATTGGATACAATGTAAAAGCTCTAAATATATAAATATAAATGTACATGTTAGCTCTTTGTGTTATGTAATAATATTGTTTAGTTATTTTTGCTGCATTGTTATAATCTGAACATAGATCTCTAGCAGCATTAGGTATTTTACCTAGTGAAAAGTACAATTCTTTACTTTAGCTATTATTTTTTCACTACACACTCCAATAAATTCTCTATTTTATTCTCTACTTACTTTAAAATATTATTTCTCATTCTTTTTTTTATTATATTATTGCCAATACTTAATTAAAGGAAAAAATAAACACATATCTATAAATCATTCATAAAAACAAAAATAAACACATATGAAGAACATTCATCTTACGTGCAGGTACTAATTCTTTTTCCTTATCACATTATTTTCCTAACAAATTGTTTCCTTAAGATAACTATAAAAAAATAAAAAAAATAAATAAAAAAAGGGTTTAAGAAATCAGTTTTTGTTGAATATATATATACTATGTACAATATTGGTAATAATTAGGTACCAGTCGAGTTTGTAAAAAATACTCCTGTTATCAAACAAGAGAGTTATAATTGAGCCTAAGAAGAGGGTTAGCAAAGGAAGAAGAATAGCTTTTATTATTTCTTCGTCTAGCCAAATAAATCTCAAATAGACAAAAATAAAGGGAAAATATAATATCATTGCTTGAGTAATTGCGCCATTGAAATTTACTCTCTCAGAGAACTAGAGAAGTCTCTAGGGGATGGTCATCATTTTTCTCATTTTAATTAAAACAATAAATTTTTACTTAATTTCTTTGAAAATTAAAATCTAATTAAAAAGAAAAAAAAAAAAAAAAAAAAAAAACACATCAGAGAGGTGACCGACCATCCCCAAGGAGGTGAGGCCACCCCAACATGGACAGCCCTCCCAATTTGCTTCTTTATTTTAAAATCATGGGAGGGGTGATAGACCACCCCCTCAAGGGGGCGCGGTCCGTGCAGCCACCCCAGCGTGGGGTGCGTGAGCCACCCCTCAAATTAGGGATGGACATCCCTCCCAATTTGCTTCTTTATTTTAGATTTTAAATTTTTTTTCATAAAGTAATATGTTTTTTTTAAAAAAAAATTGATATGATATTAAGTTCGAGGTTAATGTCATATCAGTAGTTTTAGACGATTTTAGATAGAATAATGAAATGGAAAAATTCGAAAAAGTGAGATTTAAAAACCCATGCAGTAAATTAATTAAAATCACGCCATTACTAAAGAATAAATTTATAATTACACACACAAAAAAAAGGATTTATTCAGTGGCAATTAGTTTTTGTTGATATTTTTAAAAGAGAAGGAAGGCACAGCCTATATCATTATTTTCCTTAACAAAAAAGGCAAAAACTTGTTTTTGCTTCATATATATATATATATCCATTTTATGTAAACGTACGCTAATTTATAAATACACACGATTATTAAAATATTTTAAGGATTCTTTGTGTTGTCATACACCACAAGAACAAAAGGCAAGCATAGAAACCGCATATAAATGCTATCTCGAGTTTCTGCGTACGTACACAAACTAGTTGGGGACCATTTGACAGCAATTGAAAGCCATCGACCAGGAACTTTACGATGTGTAAGATAAAGATATCAAGAACATGCTCCTGGATCTTCCATCCTGGAAGCATCCATCAAGCAGATGCTGCGATGTGAAACCACAGCTTCAAGAAGATGCTGTGTGAAGACTACGCTTTGTATGACCTTTCAAATTGAAATTGGGCCACAGCAAAATTAATAAACAAATCAATGGCTTTCTAATCATCCATTGACTGAGAAAAGTTGAAATACACAGGAATATCTGGTTGGATTTTATTCCAAAAGTTGTCCATATTAGTGTATGATAACACAAAACAAATCACAAACCATTGTAATGCTTTTTTTGAACCGGCAAGTGCATGTACTAAAATCAAATTCTATGAATGGGATTAATTTAATTATTTGAGTCTAGGGAGTGGTTTTGGTAGAAGGAATAAAGTGATAATCACACAAGAAACGCATTGTTCCATGGGATATTCTTCTACTAGGCTTCCATAAATAACATGTTTGCGTGATTGCATCCATCATTCTTCGGCTTCATCAGGTCTAGTTGCATTACAGGGCAAAATTTCCATCGGCAGGCAGCCACTGAGGGATCGATAGAGATCTCGAGCAATTTCATTGCCTAAATTGCTAATTATTCTGACGGCAAATATGAGAGATTCAATATGCCTAAAGATTCTCTCACAATTGTCATTCGAGTTATACTAGCAATGCAAGCAACAAATTGTTGAAGATCGGGCTTCGACATTAAGTGTCTGGGCCAGTCATTGCTGCAGTGTGCCGACTGCCAAAGGAGATTTGCCCAGCAATTCTTCTGCCTAGCTTGACTAAAGTATCACTATATTTAGATTGTTTATTGGCATGGCGATGCATGCACAGATGAAATATTTGTCTCTTAATTATCGAGTCTGTCAAATACATTGCTCAGTGGGGACATGTAGTTGAATGTCCGGGTAATATATGCTTAATTGTTTTAAGTGCATGAAATGCACGAAACCATAGATTACTTTTAAGGAGCTTTTGCTATAGGGAAAATGCACGGGCAATTGCACACATCTCCACATGGTCTTCGGTACTTTTGCAATTACACATGAACTTGTTTGTCATGATATCCTATATTATAACATTTCCCAATCTCTTCTTCTTCTTTTTTTTTTTTTTTTTTTTTAAGTTTTTTTATTATTATTATTATTATTTTAATTATAATGACAGATTGGGAAGACTAATTATAGCTATTATATTTCGGCTTGAACATAGTGTCACATACCTGTTGGGAGCTGCACACGAGAGGCCTAGATCGATGATGGAAACCACATACACTCCCTCAAATCCGATTGAGTCATAGCGTGACCCACCTTCAACAAGACATCAATGAAAATTAAGGTGGTTTGTATTTATCCTCTAAAGTTTTTGTTCTTGCACCAAGTTCTAATATATGATGCATGATGCAATTCGAAAAGAAAGGAACTAACAAGCTTTTATACGTTAGAGAAACCGTCAGGTTTAATTTGATCGTTGTTGATTGGTGGTTTGGATTGCTATTGGGTCTGATTAGATTGATAGATGTATCCCGACATATAGTGAAGTATATCTAAGAGCTGACATTACTATAAGTCCAATGAAGATAAGCCCCGGCCGCAACCACAAGACATGATGCCAATTATACGAATCTTAAAAGTGCGCCATTTTCTAATATAAAAAAAGTCAAAATGAACTTTTAAATTCATGCAATGTGTCATACTGGACCAGTGGACTCATCAGCCACTTCCCCATGATAATCTTGTTAGAGATCAAAAAAAAAAAAAAAAAACTAAAAAATTAAAAATCTCTTTCGTTTTGTCCCAATTTGTAAAAGAAATAAATTGGGAAAAGTAGACATATTCCTCAAACTACAATTCTATTATCAAATGTCATTTCTCGTCAAACTACTAATTGTGTCAATGTTCAACGTAAATTAGAAAAAGAAAATGTCACTGTCCCGGCTCCCCAATGACAAAAATATCATTCATAAATTATTATTATTTTTTTTAAAAAAAAAAAACCTTAAAAAAAGAAAAACCGAAACGGGTGGCTATTGTTGTTTTTTTTTTTTAATTTCATTTTTCTCTTTGATTTTTTTTAGCTTCAATTTTAGTTTTTCAAATTTATAAGAATTTTTTTGCCTTATTAAAAAATGTTATAGCTATTTTTGTTTTTTTTACTGACCTTAAGAGGACATTGACATTTTTTGTAGTTTAGAGAAAACATTGACACAATTGATAATTTGGAAGTGGCATTAGTTTGGGTTTAACATTGATTGTCTTGTCATTCAAATTTGGCATACGTACTTCAGTCACCATCTAACTTAATCTTACACTCTTTATATATATATATTAAAGCAGACAAGAACAAGGACTTGAAAATATAGATTGGAGGATTATTAAGCAAACATGCTCAAGGATCTTCCCTTTTTATGAGATGTTTCAATCTAATATTTCACTATCTCCTCTTAGTTGTCTACCTGGCAATCTTCAAGCAGAGGCAACATATCCGTCCAGATCGATGTTTACTGATGGGCCACACTCCTTTGGACCATATTAGATAGATTTTCAGATCGTCTTTCTCAGAATATATAATATTTTTCCTTTTGTGCTCATGTCATTTTCGTTATTTAATTAGTACTTTCGATCTATACTTGTTTTCGGTAGTATTTTACCATAAGTTTGATTACTTTGCTTTTGAGTTTCAACAAATAAATCCAGGTACGTAGCATCAGAATCTACAGGTGCAGGCCCCCAAACATCTGAATTAATGAATTAATACAAAAGGTTTTCAAAAATTGTTATTGAAGAAGGAGAAGGAAGGCGAGTTTAGTTAGAACACTGCCAAATATCACAACTAGTTGGCTCAAGAGATACAGAAGGAAAAAGACTCAACAAGCTCTTATCCGAAGGAGATAAAGCCCATGAGAGAATGTCCCTTCATCAATCTTCCTCCCTGTGGCAAGTTCCAGGAAATCAACAGAAGTAGGATAAAAAATATCACAACTGGGGGCATGAGTAAGTTTTCCAACTGATAATAAATTGAAAGCAAAAGCAAAAGAAGGAATGTATAGGGCTTTGGAATGAGGCTATTAGGATCCAAATTTGTTGGGGTTATCCCATATTGGTTGTGGAACGAGCTGATGATCGGTTTATAAGTGTGAGAGAGAGCTTCATCTTTTGAGCTAGCTTTCGGAATTGAGAGAGACCCAAGACTATCCAACAAAACCTTGTATAAGTAACGAAGTTTGATTATTAGCAGTAGGTTTAAAGCCTAACAAACAGTTTATGTTGTTGGCCTATTAGATAGTCAGTAGCTCTAGAATCAATAATCAAAATAGGGGTGAGTATTGGTTCGGTCAATGTCAATAGGAGCATTTTGATTCGTAAAAGTTAAGATTAACTTCATACTGACAATGAATATTTTCGACTCTTCAGTTAGTCGGTTAATAGGTGGTCAATTAAGTCGGTTATAAGTTTTTATGTTAAGATTTATCAATTTCTTTGTAACTATAGAATCTGTAAATAATGTTTTATAAATGAAAACAAAAGTAAATCTATGGAACATTGACTAAAATGACAAGAACATTGACCAAAATGAAAACTACAAATAAGCTCGACAAGCACAATAAAGAAAATTACAAGATAAAATTTAAAACTCACTTGGAAAATCTGCTAAGTTGGTTAATTGTGAGTTGACCGATAAAAAAAAAATTTCTACCGCCTACTGAACCAAACCAATGTTGAAACGGTATTTTTACTCCGTCTACTGACTACCGAAAGTCTGTTGTCAGTCAATGATGTTTCAATGGCAATTGGTAAACGGTAAACGGTTAATCTGCCCCCTCCTAAATCAAAATATAACCCCCAAAGATAGATGAAGAAAGGGCAAGGAAATCACCTGCAGCTGCCAGCTTGAGGGCAAGGAACAGAAGTTTTCTATTTAGATTTATTAAACTGTATTAGAATTGATACAGCAACCCTGCTTTTACTGGATTCTACAAACCAGCCCACGTTTGACACATGAAATTAGACTTTTACATGGATGCCTTGAGGATAAGGGAATAAAGTGATCGAGTGACCCTTTTATTATTGTTCTAGTACATTTATTATTGTGTAGTACACGCGCAAATCAGTACTCTCCAACAGACATTATATATATATACATGGCTTTTACAAATACATAGCATTAAAGCACAGCAGCCTGCAGGTGAATTACTGAGCATTCTCTTGTTGGCAAACCGTCACAGCACTACAGCATGTTTAAAGAACATAATTTCCGATTCACTGGACAGTCTGCCAAAGGAGATTTGCTCAGCAATTCCAATTCAACACCCTTGCATCTAAAATGCCCCTCAATTATTGCTCGTTTACATTCTGCATCCAAAAGATATATAGTTTTTTCAACAAATGCATATATTTGCATACCATGAAGTTTACAGTGCCACCATCTTTTATATTGGCCTAAGCATCTTTGCTAACTCACCTGCCCACTACAGAATGTATAAATTATTAGGTTTTTGTGGCTTTCAAGGAAAATACTTAAGAAATTAAAAGAGCCTTTCAGGATTATTATGCTCATTTCTTTTTTATAGAGTACTCCAATCAAAGGGTACCTACATCATTTTAAGGCCACATCACATATTATTTTCTTTTCCCTTCTTCCCTTATGTTCCCCATCTCTCTCATACTCGAGTTCAATCAGCTAACACACAAAGTATTCATCTTTGGCAGGCCACCCCTTTGGCTCAATTTCTAGCCACTACCTTGGAAGTACAATCGAAGCAAGCTCGCCGGAATTCGAACACCAAGACCAAAGGTTAACCGGCAAAGGCTTGGAATGTAAGGTAAAAATCTAGTTTTTTCTTGTGGGTTTCGTTGATACTCACATGTTAAAAGTATTAGTGGTTAATTTTTCTCTGTAAATGAAGTTGCTCTGTTTTAGTCGAGTTTTGTTCTGTTTAGCTGCTGGTTTCAGCTGTCTGCAGAATTTGTATAATTTCGTTGTAAAGTACAGTTGTAGGTTGTTTTCAACGACTCTCTTTGGTGCTACCCTGATGCGGCTCTTCGCAGTGACAGAGGCGGTATTCATTTTCAGGCCGCTTCTCAAACCCGCCACTCTGCGGCTAAGTGCAGCACCTCAAGAGCATGTTCGACGGCAAGGAAAGAAAAAAATATGAAAAAAAATATTGACACTAATCATTTATTCTCGTTAAAATTCCAAGAGAAACAAGAAGAGTGTGGACCATAAATCCCGCATAGAGATCAAGAACAAAATTGAGTCTTTACATGGAGATTTGTATAATTTCATTGTAACCAGGTTGTAAAAGTTGGATAGAGTTTTGCTAATTGAGGATTTCAGTTATCATGTGATTTATGTTGATTTTGGTAATTTGGGTTTATCTTGAAACGCTCAAATTAATGTCTTGTAAAGAAAATAAGAACTTTAGTAGTAATTGTTACATAATTATCTTCGTTAACGATGGGGTGTAAAAGCATGGTTTATGTTTGTGCCAAATGTATTGTGGTCCAAGCTATATTTTATAAGCATGAAAATAAAATAATGTTTTATTTGCATAATTACATGATTTGCATCGATGATACCGTATCCATTGAGTTTATCAATGATGTGCTTCAGAAATTTGTGTAGATCTTATATTATATTCAATTGTGGTTTTAAAAGCCACCATATGAATATGAAAAACTTCTTTAAAGAAATAGAAGTTTAGCATTATTTTTGGTTTTGAGACATTATTATGTTGTTATTTAATGAATTGTTGGAGGATGGGAAGAGAGATTTTGTTTTGTTTTGTTTGTTTTTTTTTTTTGTTTTTTTTTTTTTTTCTTTCTTCTATTTAATGTTGGGGAAGGGAAAAGAAAAATTACAAGAAAATAAAAAATAAAGACGACAATTTTCCTAAGAATGGTTGGGAATTGGTCACAAAAATGATCTGGCCCACCAAATAAACTAAAACCGTCAAACGAGGTCATATTAAAAGGCAAAGTTCCGAAAATAGAACGAAACCCAAAAATATTTGTCACACGACTATCAGTAGTCAGCTAAGGAAACCAAACAAGACCATCAATGATCAAAAGAAAGAGGGAAAACTCTATCAAAAGAGAAAAAGGCCAGCACATGTAATTCTAGAAGTCCCTCTTATGTCAGCCCAAACTGTTAGTTCTTGTGTTGGCTTAATTCAGTTCCAAAATGCAGAGGCTACTGTTTACGGGCTCAAACACTGATATAGAATGCTCAGAATCCAATCTCCACCGTTCATAATGTAGATTCATGTGTTATGAACGTCCGTCCAAAATTTCAGCTCAATCGGACTACAAACGCCTATCGATCGGAGCTGTTGATCAAGACTGGACAGCATTTCCAGAATGCTGATTGCATGCCCGGTCCAGACCGCCCTTCCCCGGGTCCGGACCGCATTTCCAGAAACTAAAATTTTGCTTCGCAAGGCCCTGTCTGGATAGCCCATTAACCTGTCCGGACACCCTGTACGTTTTAGGCTAAAAAACATGATTTTAAGTAGGCTAGGTCTAGGGTTTTGTTGGGGGCATATATATATCATTATAGAAGAGAGAGGCATGAATTTTCACCCCCAGAGAGTTCGTGTGAAACTGTGCTTGAGTAATTATTTTGTTGTGAGCCAAATTGATTCCTCTTAGAGGATTTTTGTTAGTTTTGATTGTGTGCTTAATTGAAGTCTATCGGAAGGATCCGATAAAGGAGAATCACGTTGAAGAAGATTGTGAGCAAGGAGACAAGTTGGAGGCTTGTCGATCTTACAGAGTCAAGGTCTTGCAAAGGGTTGTAAGTGTTCCTAGTGTCTGTAATCTCTGGATAATCTTTTGATAGTGATTTCTTGGGTTTGGCTGCCCCAAAAAGGTTTTACTTTTAGAGCATTTTCTAAAAGGTTTCCTCTTTGTCACCAAAATTTTTGTGTGCGATTGTTTATATTTTGGTGATTGTTTGCTTCGATAAATTTCCGTTAATTCCGCATAAAATTGTGATATTTATCTGTTTAGAGTTTTTCAATTGGTATCAGAGCAGGTTCACTCCGTAAATGATTAAATTCCTGAGTGTGATCTTTGTTTCTTGTTTAAGATGTCTCAAACCCTTAACACTGTGCCTAATTTTGATGGATCAAATTATGGCTATTAGAAGTCCTGTATGAGATTTTTCTTAAAATCTATAGACGTTTGGCATGTCATTGAGTCTGGATTTAAAGCTCCAGATAAGCCAACAGCTGAATGGTCTAATGTTGAAAAACAAACTCGTATGGCGAATAACAAAGCTATGAATGCTCTATGCTTGGCAATTTCACAAACTGAGTTCTCCAGAATTTCAAATTGTGATAGTGCCAAGGATGCATGGGAGATCCTAGAAACTACGTATGAAGGAACTAATCTTGTTAAAGCTTCAAAACTTCAAATGTTAGTTTCTCAGTTTGAGGATATTAAAATGTTAGAGGATGAGACATTCAATGAATTTTTTGGTAAACTTAGTGAAATTAGAAATTCCATGATAAATCTAGGAAAGAAAGTTTCTGACACTAAGCTTATTAGAAAAGTTATGAGATCACTCCCTGAAAGATTCAGAATGAAGGCAACTGCTATTGAGTCATGCACTGATCTTAATACCATGAGGATAGAAGAGTTAGTTGGTGCTCTTCAAACTTATGAGTTTTCCTTGCCTCAACCTAGGAAAAATAAGGATATTGCCCTTAGAACTCTTAGGAAGAACTCTGATGAGTTATCTGATGAGGATTCATCAGATGATGAGGAATTTGCCTTGATAGCTAGAAGGTATTTTAGGAATGAACATAGAATTTCCAAGAAATTTGGAAAACAAAAAGAGAGTACTCATGATAGAAATGAAAGAGACTCACGTGGTCCAAAATGTTATGAGTGTTCTGGCTATGGTCATGTGCAAAAGGATTGTGCTAACCTCAAGAGTAATAAGCCTGTAGCACCCCAGATTTTTAAAGTCTTATTTTAGAGATATTAAATTGATGCTATGATTATATTAATATTCATATTAGGTAATGGCATTTACTTTGAGGTTGAGATATTTATTGATGATATTAGGTAATAATATTTATTCTTGAGGAATTTATTAGATCTTATGAATATTATTGGAATGAATATTGATTTGAGGTTATTATATCATGATGATGATTTTATATTGATTATTTTATTGGGAGATTTAAGAGATATGATAATTGATGATTGATTGGTATAATTTGGAGTATGATTGTAATAATTGGTGAAATAATAGGATAGTAAATGGAAGGTAGAAATAGTATAGGGTTGGTGGAATAGTATAGGGTTGGTGAAATAGTATAGGGTTGGTGGAATAGTGTAGGGTTGGTGGAATAGTGTAGGGTTGGTGGAATAGTATAGGGTTGGTGAAATAGTAAAGGGTTGGTGGAATAGTGTAGGGTTGGTGGAATAGTATAGGGTTGGTGAAATAGTATTTGATTTTCTCCTATAAATAGAGCTCTTCTCCTTCAGAATTTTCACAACTCATCTCCTCTCCCATCTCTTGCATATATTCTTCTTCTTCCGCTTTTTACTCGGTCTTTCTTCTTTCTAAGAGTGTTTACTCAGAACAGAGAGAGAAAGGGCGAGACCAAGCGCTACAAGAAAGAAAGAACACAAGAGAAACCGAGAGTGAGATGGGAAATTTAAGACAGAGAGCTGAAGAGGAAGAAAGAGAGTTTAGGCGAGAGAGAGAGAGAGAAAGTCAGTGAAGGGATTGTTATGGGTATGGACCAACTGCAGCAGAACGGGTTTCAAGTAATTACCTTTGATGATCCATTCATGTAATCCACTGTAAGTATTCTTACTTACTGAGTATGATATTGATATCCAATAATACGGATTTTTGTGGTTTTATAACTTGTCTAGCATTTTGCTATATATGATTCAACAATGATTTATATTGTCGGAAATCAATTGACTCACTACTTCACAGTTTTTGTAGTGCTTGCAGGAATGGAAAATCAAGGTAATTATGCAGTTGTGATTAGAGATTCATATTGAGATGTACAGAGATTCCAAGTTGGTTAAGTTTTGTCTAGAGTTTAGGCTGTCGGATAGATTTGTATAAATGCCTTGTACGACATAGCTTTGGGTATTTTTTGTATAAAGAAAAGTATTTTAACAGTATTTTTTTTGTATTGATAATTACAGTTTTTCCGCTATATGAGATGAGGTTGTTACAATAATGGTATCAGAGCCACCTAGTAACGCCAGGTCATGTGGTATTGAAGCACTGCATGATGAGAAGAAGCCCACATTGAGTGGGTAGTTTATAGAGATAGTCATGGGTGCTAAGTCTCACATTGCCTAGTTACTAGGTGAAACTGGGCTAGAAATATTGGGATGTTACAAATGGTATCAAAACATTACCCAGCCTGAGATGATGGGAGTTTGCACAAGCCTATGAGGGTCGCTAGTGGACACACGTTGGTGATGCCAAAAGTGGGTTATATTATAATGGTGTCAGTTAAGACACAATGAAATGTATAAGGGCCAAAAGTTAAGGGCCGAGAATGAAGAAATTCCCTGAGGATTGCCAACGGTGACACTGGTGCCCAAGAAGAGTGCTTGTAGAATCTCACATCGCTTGGGTATGGAATATGTTATGATATTTATTTATGAACAGATTGAATTTAAAATTTTTTTATAAGTAACTTGAGTAAGTTATGGTTCAAGTATGATTTGTTTTTAATTTGGGTTGCTCAATTTGAAGATAGGTGGTAATTTATGGGCTTTAATTTCGAGGACGAAATTCTAATAAGGAGGGAAGATTGTAGCAACCCAGATTTTTAAAGTCTTATTTTAGAGATATTAAATTGATGCTATGATTATATTAATATTCATATTAGGTAATGGCATTTACTTTGAGTTTGAGATATTTATTGATGATATTAGGTACTAATATTTATTCTTGAGGAATTTATTAGATCTTATGAATATTATTGGAATGAATATTGATTTGAGGTTATTATATCATGATGATGATTTTATATTGATTATTTTATTGGGAGATTTAAGAGATATGATAATTGATGATTGATTGGTATAATTTGGAGTATGATTGTAATAATTGGGGAAATAATAGGATAGTAAATGGAAGGTAGAAATAGTATAGGGTTGGTGGAATAGTATAGGGTTGGTGAAATAGTATAGGGTTGGTGGAATAGTGTAGGGTTGGTGGAATAGTATAGGGTTGGTGAAATAGTAAAGGGTTGGTGGAATAGTGTAGGGTTGGTGGAATAGTATAGGGTTGGTGAAATAGTATTTGATTTTCTCCTATAAATAGAGCTCTTCTCCTTCACAATTTTCACAACTCATCTCCTCTCCCATCTCTGGCATATATTCTTCATTCTTCCGCTTTTTACTCGGTCTTTCTTCTTTCTAAGAGTGTTTACTCAGAACAGAGAGAGAAAGGGCGAGACCAAGCGCTACAAGAAAGAAAGAACACAAGAGAAAACCGAGAGTGAGATGGGAAATTTAAGACAGAGAGCTGAAGAGGAAGAAAGAAAGTTTAGGCGAGAGAGAGAGAGAGAGAGATAGTCAGTGAAGGGATTGTTATGGGTATGGACCAACTGCAGCAGAACGGGTTTCAAGTAATTACCTTTGATGATCCATTCATGTAATCCACTGTAAGTATTCTTACTTACTGAGTATGATATTGATATCCAATAATACGGATTTGTGTGGTTTTATAACTTGTCTAGCATTTTGCTATATATGATTCAACAATGATTTATATTGTCGGAAATCAATTGACTCACTACTTCACAGTTTTTTTGTAGTGCTTGCAGAAATGGAAAATCAAGGTAATTATGCAGTTGTGATTAGAGATTCATATTGAGATGTACAGAGATTCCAAGTTGGTTAAGTTTTGTCTAGAGTTTAGACTGTCGGATAGATCTGTATAAATGCCTTGTACGACATAGCTTTGGGTATTTTTTGTATAAAGAAAAGTATTTTAAGAGTATTTTTTTTGTATTGATAATTACAGTTTTTCCGCAATATGAGATCAGGTCGTTACAAAGCCAAAAGGTCAAAAAGCCTTCAATATTACCTTGAGTGACACTGATGAGGAAGAAACTCCTAATTATATGGCTTTTGTTGCATCCTATGATTCTGATAATTCTAATCAATCAAATGTTCAGTCTGCCTTTGATAATGAATCAAATAGGGTTAATGATCTTCAAAACTCATTCAACAATTTAATGGAAAAGTTTTCTATCCTTAGAAATACTAACTTGAAAATTGTTAAGGATTTTAAGAAACTTGAGCTTGAAAGAGATAATTTGTTGAAATCTTTGAGTGATTCACATGTTGTTTGCAATACTCTCAAATCTGAAAATTATGTGTTAATTGCTAAAAATAAATCTCTTCAAAATGATCTGATTACATCTAGAAATCACTTGAGTAAATTCTCTAGTGAAAAGCTTGATAAAATGTTGCATATTCAAAAGCATTCTAGTGACAGATCTGGCTTAGGATTTGATAAAACTGCTTCTTTGTCTTCTAACCGTGCTTCGACTTCAAAGACTGTTTTTGTTAAACCAGTGAAAGTAGAAGAACCTTCAAGTGAAGAAAAGCAAGTAGTTGCTCCGACTCCTCAAGGTAAGAAAGGTAAGAAAATTTACTTTGAGTCTCATGCATCTTACCCTACACCTAGAGTCATGCATCCTCCTAGGAAATTACCTTCTCAAAGGTTTATCCCTACATGTCATCACTGTGGCAAAGTGGGTCACATTCGACCTCACTGTTTTAATTTGAAACCTCATGTGCGTATAAATGAAAATTCCTATTCTAGGAAAGAAAGTGAGGGTTTGGTCATAATGATGAGAGAAGTGTTATTTAGGCTAGATAAATTTGAGCAAAGTCATAAGTCTAGACCTAAGATTTCTCAAGTTTGGGTTAGGAAGGATGATACCATTCACCCCTTGAGGGGGAGTGGTGATGATCTCACCTTATGTTAGGTGAGTCATCCACATACTTAGGATTAATTTTCTTGCATATCTTTGCATATCCTAGAGCATGTTGTTTTTCGTTTTTCATTGCATTTTTGTTGTATTTTGTTTTGAAATTGTATTTTGTTTGTGTGTATTTCTTTTGTGAAAAATAACAAAAAGACAAAAATATTTTACTTTGGTTGTTTTTTTTTCTTCTCTTTATTTTGTCTTATGCACCTAGATAGTTCATTAATTTCTCATGTTGCTTTTTATGAATTTAATTCCTTGCGTCTTGGAATGTTCTTAATATGCATGAGATGAAAATTTGTGTCAATGGACTTGTTTTTGTGGTTACCTAAAGCCTGAGCTTATGTGGTACATTTTGCCTATGCTTTATCTCTTGTGCACATTTAAGCTTAAATTGAGGTTTTGTTTCACTTTATTTGTGAGGTCTGTTAGGTAACCATATGAGGTTTTTGACTAGTCATATTTTTCAAATTGACCATATGCTAGTTGAACCTAGGGCTTAAAAATTTCTGCTTTCTCTTTTGTGATAAGCACCAAAAGTTTAAGGACACTTTCTCAAAGAGAAAAATAAACAAAATAGTGAAACAAATAAAATCAAAATATCATATTCCAAAAGGAATTTATTTCACTGTGTCAAACTTGTGCAAAATATTTTACAAAGAGAATTGTATAGGATGAGAGTGGCTAGGCCCTAGTATGATAAGGTTTGACTTTTGATTTGATATACTTGTCAAAACCTCATGGTGGTGAAACTTTCTCCTCATTTTGTAAGTTGAAAATTTTTCTCTTTGGATAGCTTACACACACACCACACAAGCATGGGTTGAATGGAACATGTTTCTTTGCTTGGGTTATGCAATATGAGTTTCTTGCCATTTCTAGTCTCATGTATATTTTGCATATTTGGAGCATGTTTGGGATATTCATTGTGCAATACATGAGTCATTGATGTGTATATCATATGTGTTCATTTGACTTTTGAAGAGGAGAAACATGTTTTGCATTTCTAGTTTCTTGTTGTTAATTGAGTCATACATTGAGGGAGAGTTTTACTGATGTTTCTTTATGATCACGCATTCTACATCATTTTTTTATGAGTTTTATTTATGTCTTCTTGTTCCACATATGCCTTGATGTATTTTGTGAAGTATTTCAGGAAACATGAAGATCCTTTGTCATATATTCTGTGACAAAAAGGGGGAGTAAATATGGGGAGAAGATGGGATTGGCTCGGTATTTTGGTTTTGTCACTGAATTGTCAAAGGGGAAGTTTGTTAGTTCTTGTGTTGGCTTAATTCAGTTTCAAAATGCAGAGGCTACTGTTTACAGGCTCAAACACTGATATAGAATGCTCAGAATCCAATCTCCACCATTCATAATGTAGACTTATGTGTTATGAACGTCCTTGCAAAATTTCAGCTCAATCGGACCACAAACGCCAATCGATCGGAGCTGTTGATCAACACTGGACAGAATGCTGATTGCATGCCCGGTCTGGACCGCCCTTCCCCGGGTCCGGACCACATTTCTAGAAACTAAAATTTTGCTCCGCAAGGCCCCGTCCGGACAGCCCATTAACCTGTCCGGACACCCCGTAAGTAGTAGGCTAAAAAACATGATTTTAAGTGGGCTAGGTCTAGGGTTTTGATGGGGGTATATATACATCATTATAGAAGAGAGAGGCATGAATTTTCACCCCCAGTGAGTTCGTGTGAAACTGTGCTTGAGTAATTATTTTGTTGTGAGCCAAATTGATTCCTCTTAGAGGATTTTTGTTAGTTTTGATGGTGTGCTTAATTGAAGGCTATAGGAAGGATCCGATAAAAAAGAATCATGTTGAAGAAGATTGTGAGCGAGGAGACAAGTTGGAGGCTTGTCGATCTTACAGAGTCAAGGTCTTGCAAAGGGTTGTAAGTGTTCCTAGTGTCTGTAATCTCTGGATAATCTTTTGATAGTGATTTTCTGGGTTTGGCTGCCCCGGAGAGGTTTTACTTTTAGAACGTTTTCTAAAAGGTTTCTTCTTCGTCACCAAAATTTTTGTGTGTGATTGTTTATATTTTGGTGATTGTTTGCTTCGATAAATATCCGTTAATTCCACATAAAATTGTGATATTTATCTGTTTAGAGTTTTTCACAAACAAGCTAGCTAGAAAAAGAAAAACACAAAATAGAAAATTACAAACAAAATTTAAAAGATAGTAAATAAAATCCCATAACAGTAGCTTGCTCCAGCGAATGGCACGGTGGTGGCATGGGAGATTTTGTTGAATGTTTTTGGATATTGCTAGAACTCTGGCTATTTTGTGAAAAAATATTCAAGTTTCATTGGGAATAATGTTATATTTACTTTAATGTAGGATTTACTTTATGCTAAGCAAATGGATTATAAAGGTGTTACCAAATTCACCGTGGAGGATCTAGCTAGCTCTAAATTCATTCCTCTTTACTTTCTCCAAAGCTTAAAACATATAAAAGATTATCAACCAAACCTCCTGAGACATCAGAGGGAATCTTCGAAGATTTGAGTAAATCACAGACCCTTCTCGATACAAATCCATGGCCTCCTCTGCAATACATGACATCAGCAAATCCCACTCGATTGGGCAGGGCCGCAGGGGCTTGAGAAGCTTCTACCTAGAAATTGAAGACGCTAAACTTTAAGGAATTATATGCAAGAAGTTGCTTCATTTAGAGTGGAATTATTTACCAAAGCCTTTGGGCTTCCTCTTGGGCTACAAACAAGAGGAATGGTTTGTAAAACCATATTTTTACAGTCTTTAATATGAGATTGAATCACTATTTAAAAACACTAAATATTACAAATATGTTAAACTACAATTTTAAATGCCAAACTGCTATTAAGAGACACGTTATACATCATTCTTCATCTTCTCACTCAAGCATCCCTTTTGAGATCTACATAATGAATCCCCTCCATGTGGATCTCACAAATCCAAAGAGGAATGCACCCATCTACTCTACAAAAATAGATGAAAGATGGTAGGAGAATAATTTTTATTATTTTTCTAACATTAATAAGAATTTTAAAAACTACGGATTTATAGGACCTTAGGAAAAGAAGTGGATTGCGACTAAGGTTTTCTTCACATTTTCTTTTTAACCCTGAAATTACGGGCTTTCGGTAAAATAATTTGAAATTCCAAGCATAAAAATAATTTCACATATAAATCACATGAAATTTATTATTTTAAAAAATGTGTTACCAATTCATGAGATGGTGAAAAAAGTTTTTGTTGGAAATCAATATTTAGAAAAAAATAAAAAATAAAAAATTGAGAAGGGTAGAATTTCTCAATTTCATAATATTAAGTCATATTATAAATTACTTGGGTTTGCAAGGTTCAACTGTACAAGGCCCACGTAGGAGACTACACGTGCAATAAGAGTGCACGTGTGTGCAATTCATACTTCATGTAGTTATAAAATTTGGCCTTTTGGGTTTGTAATTTTAAAAAGTAGCAATTTTAAAATATACGATTTGAAAAGAGTTATTTTAAATACTGTTAAGTGTTTAACAAAATCACAGTTCGGCTTTTAAAATAATAATTTAGCCGTCCTTTAAAATCGTACATTTTAAAAAAACTTACTCCATTAGTGCTGTAAAAAACAACATCAGCTTATATGGTGTAAAAAATATAATATATGTGTTTTGGTTATTTCAACTTCATGTATAGATTTAATTTTAGTTTTTTCTATGAGAAAGAAAAAAGAAAGTTAAATCTCAACAAACCATTAAAGAAAACACAGCACGTACGTACATATGCTGTAATTTTTCTTTTACATCACCTACTGGAAATCCATGAGAGAATTATTGTCTTAGGTGCCATGAGAAAAGAAAAAAATCATGTTAGTAGTTTTTTCACAACACTTCAACCAAATCCTTCTCCTATAATGTGTAATATAATAGCTTTTAAGCTTCAAAGAACCTCCCATATATGCAGGGTTGACTTCCAATTACTCCATGTGCATGCCCTTATCGTGGCTTGAGTGGCAGAATATCCTCGCAATATTGCAATATATATATTCACTTCATACTACATATATATATATATATATATATATATATATATATATATATATATCGTTCTGGACTATTTTCTTTTCCATATATATATATATATATATATATATATCGTTCTGGACTATTTTCTTTTCCATATGTAAATCTCGTGTCTCTACTTTGACTGCCAATGAGCAAAAAGCAACTGCATAAAAGAAAATAGACATTGATGTATTCATTAGAAGTGGAGAAAAGAAAACACAGATATATGCAATGAAAATGCAGAAAAAGTTACGTTGTAGTTGAATGGCAGGGCAATTCTCCCTTGGCGGAAACCAGCAGTACTACTCTTGCAAAAGCTCAACGTTTCTGCCCGAGGAGAATCGCACTGTCATTCTTCTCCACCCTCAAAAACATCCTTAATTTCCCGCCATGTGTTGGAAAAACATCCATGCATGGCCTCTTCTTATTCTTTGTGATCCGCACAATGGATATGAATATTCCATGCATGGAAATGAATTGCATGGCATATGCTCTGGATGATTCCCTATATATCTTCTTCTTCTCACTTCTACTGTAGCTATCATATATGGTCCCCATTCCCTTAATATCACTTTTTCTTTCTCTACCTCTTTTCATTCTCTACCTCTTATTAAAGATCAAAGGAAACAGTTATATTGTATTTTCTTCCATCTAATTTCGATCAAGCATGCAGATGTAAATATCCTCCGGCCGTAAGTTGTCCTGGTGTAAACCTTCAGGAAAATCTGAGCCAATTGTTTGATGCTTTTATGGAAAAAGATGATTTCTTGTACTTGATGTGAGATTTGCCTCTTTTATGGAAGGACCATTATTAATTAAGAATCACATCATGTAATATCGAAAATAAATAATAGATAGAAGAACATAGAAATAAAAAAGGAAAATCAAAACTTGAGAAAACTTAAAATTTAGAAAAAATAAGTCTACTTGTTTGAACGGGGAGAATCTCGTTCCCATGTGGTGGACTTCGTTCGAACGAGTCTGCCATGTCACCACACTACAAAAAACTACATGATTTGTAACGTGTCTACTGTTTATTACTTTTTGCCATGTTACCATTTAGTAACGTATCAATTTATGACACGTTACTAAATGTTTTAGTAACATGTCACTTTACTACGTTACTAAATGGTAACATGTTAAATTTGACACGTTATTAAATGGTAAAGTGTCAAATTTAATATGATACGTTACTAATTTGAAAATAAAATAAAAAATTAAATTAAATTAAAAAATTAAAATTAAAAAATTTAGTAACGTGTCAAAGTTGACACGTTACTATTACTAATTCGAAAACTGAAAAATATATAAATATATATTCAAAAACTTTAGTAACGTGTCAAAGTTGACACATTACTAAATAGTAAATTTGACACGTTACTAATTCGAAAACTTCAAAAAAAAAAAAAAAAATCGAAAACTTTAGTAACGTGTCAAATTTGACACGTTACTAAGACGCATTGGAAACACGCACCAGTTCCTCTTTTTCTCTTTTTCTTTCTTCTTCCTCCCAGCCGCGCCTTTTCTTTCTTCTTTCTTCTTTCATCTTTCTTCTTTCTTCTTTTCTTTTCCTCCCAGTAGCTCAGCCATTTTCTCTCATGTTCTCCATCGTTTTCTCTCTCACTCACTCTCTCCTCTGTCGCCCAGTGTCTCAGTCACCTCCGGCCGTCACCCTCTTTCCCTCCGGCAGTACTCCGGCTGCCATACCCTCTGCATCTTCGTCGATCTCCTCTCCTCAAGTATACATATGCATTAATCTATTGATTATGTTGTCGATTTAATCGTTCGATCTCTGTAATATTGACTGATTGTTGAGGAAAATTTATGGGTTAGTAACATAGTATGTATGGATGATTTTCGATTATACCCACTTAATGATTTAGCCAAAATCTCAAAAAAAATTCAGAGCTTAGGCTGTAAACCGAAAAAATTTCTCCACAGTATTTAGGTTTCTCCAAATTCGGTTTTGAATGCTACCCAGGAGAAAACAGCTCCCTTTTTGGGATACCCATTGGTTAAATTGGTAGATATTGAATAATTTTGGTTGATTTATGGTGGGTCTTTGTTTTATATAGCCGATTGGGGTGTTCTTTTTAGTTAAAGAAGTATCTCCTTGAGCTGCTCCCCTACTTGGCTAGATGCTTCTTACTCCTCCATGTGCTTCCCTTTCAAACTATTTGCTCTTGTTGAAGCAGATGTGGCCAAGTTGAAGCAAAAAGTTGCAGAACTCAACCATCTAGGTTTAGATTTAATAATTTTTTGCTCTTACCGTATTCTAAGTTCAATTTTTTGCTTTTACCATATTTGCACTTACCGTAATCCAAGTTCAATTAATTTTTTTTTTTTCAATTAAATTTTGATTTGCTACTGCATGGGTTTGGATTTTTGAAAATCAGATTCCTTCGTCATGGAATCTGGTTTTCATATTTATTTCCGGAATTTTTTTTTTCAAATAATATCATGATATTATTTGAAAAAAAAAAAAATTCAGAAAAAAATTTGAAAAAAAAAAATTAGGGAAAAATGCAGTTTACCCCCCTGAAGTTTCAGGGGTTTTTCAATTTTAACCCCAAAGTTCAAAAATTGGCAATCTACCCCCTGAAGTTTCAAAAATTGGCAATTTAAACCTTCTGTTTAATTTTTCCGTCAAAATGGACGGAAATCTATAAAATTACATCATTGCCCTCAGGCTTTTTTTAAAAAATTTCCGTCCAATTTAACGGAAAAATTAAACGGAAGGTTTAAATTGCCAATTTTTGAAACTTCAGGGGGGTAGATTGCCAATTTTTAAACTTTGGGGTTAAAATTGAAAAACTCCTGAAATTTCAAGAGGGTAAATTGCATTTTTCCCAAAAAATTATTATTTCTTTTATTAATTTTTTATACTTTAGTAACGTGTCAAACTTGACACATTACTAAATGTTTTTTAGTAACATCCAAATTAGTAACACACCGCACACGTTACTAACCACACATTACTAACATTTAGTAATGTGTCAAGAGTGTCGTTACTAATCAAAATGTTTTTTTGTAGTGCCATCACACCGCGTCTGATACCATGTCAAGCCAGATGCCACTTAATTAGCCTTGTGAGCAGGTTACATTAGCATTAACCCGTATTGTCCAATGCCTCGCTAGTTGCCACGTGTCAAATTAGAATAGAAGGGTGCATGCCACGTGTCACACTCTGAAAGATTTCTTAGTGGCTAAGATCAATTAAGCTCGATGAAACCAGATTGTCTTGTTCAAACAAGCTGACAAGTCAACTGTCTATCGCTTTAGATGACATGTTAGAAATTTTCCATGTTAGCACCATGCGTGTGTCGAAATCGCTTACTAGCGAAGTCACACATTCTTGTTCCAACGAGAATAGATCTTGTTTGAAAGTGCCGAAAATTTTCCCTTTTTTGAAATTCAAAATTCCTTTTCCCATATCTCTTAGACTAGCTAGTGAATAGCATGAACTCATAGCAATTGCATCGAGAAATTAACCTTATATATATTCATTTCAAAAGATCATAAGAATGCTAAACTGTTTTTCTGTTCATTTGAAAAGAGCATGATAAAATTCCTCCTCCCTCCCCAGGAGTTCCTGAAATCAGCTTCATAAACTTTTTCTTTTCTTTTCTGTTTTATTTATTTATTTATTTATTTATTTTTATTATTATTATTATTATTTTACATATGAAGAATCCATTGAGCTAGTTAAGAAGAAGAAGAAGAAAAAGAAGAAGAAAAAAAAAAAAAAAATCAACTGGAGTTCACTTTTCACAGTATCTGGAACTCATTAGCCGTCTACATCAAGGCTTATGATACCAATTAAAAAAATATATAAAAAATTTGAAAAAAAGCAGAAGGTAATGCTAGTAGGGAAATAGTACTACCCACTTGAGCTATCATATCAAACAGATTTTTTGTAATCCATGTTTCTCCTTAATCTGGAGATCTTAAGCTTGACTCCCCAATTGATAGCCCCTTGTTAGAGAATATTAATTTCATTGTAATTGATTGTAATCTCCTATAATCAGATTTGATTATAGGAGGTTACAATCAATTACAATGAAATCAAATCCCCTAATATTCTCTAACACCCCTTACTGCTACGTACAATTCATAGCAGGAAAATCATGCACCGACATATATCATCTGCATTTACCTGCGAAAGATAAAGGAATCCAATCGTTATCGTGGCTGGAGAAATCAAATGCTTATTTGAAGGATGAAGTTAGAGGCAGTGTATATATATATAAGTATGTGTAGTGTAGGTGAATGGCAGGGCAATTCTCCTTTGGCAAAAACAGAAGTATGCATGCATGTGCTTGTGCATGCTTCTCTCTGCCAAAGGAGGACTGCACTGTTATTCTTTAACCCCACATCGATCTGCTTCCTTAATCCAATCCCTCTTCATGCTCGAGTTTCCACAGTAATTCCAAAGTGGTTTTATAATGCATGATATGCAGCAGAATGTGGATATGCTAGGGAAAGAAAAAGAATGTGCCACTTCAATTCCTTTACATGTACCATTGTCTTCAGCCTCATGGCCTTGTGGTCCTAGTTCCCTCTCACCATCACCCTTCCACTGAAGTCCAAGGCCTTGACAGTGCCTTGGTTACATCTTCAAGTTGCAGTTTTTAGATGCTTTTTACGCATTTAACTGTAATATAAATACATATATTATATATAGATTTTCTCATTCCACATTCCACTGAAGAGGATGGAACCTCATTTGCTTATATTGAGCCCGCATGCCTCGGAAACTAGCTAGCTAGACTACTCTGTATTAACGGTCCAAAAGAAAAGGAGATATAATCATAAAAGGATTTGACTTTTTACTGGATATCAATTGATTTTCAGATGAGATGTCGAATTTAATATGTATTAATCTCAGAGTAAAATACATTAAAACATACTCGTATGCACATTGTTGAAAACCAACTACTCTTGTAAAGAAGTCTACGGGCATATTCAGCCCTAAGATTTCAACCATGTGAATTCCCTTTCCACGAACTTTTTGACTGACCAAATATAAAGTCGGAAAAGAAAGCTAAAGGTCAGAAACGAAGATAAGAATGACGAGCGGGTGAGAAAGAGAGATAGCATATTGTTTTTTTATTTTTTTATTTTTATTTTTTATAAGATAGATAGCATATTGTTATATCTCCCCCGTATATGCTCTTTTTGTTACTTTTTTTTTTTTCGGCCACTCAGGATCCTCTGATGGGTATCTTATGATCACATTAACCAAATGTGAATAAAAAAAAAGCTTCGATGTATTTCTTCATATATATATATATATATATATATATATATATATATATATACTATGAGTTCTTCGAGAGAGAGGGTTTAGGACGACACTGTTGTTAAATCATGAATTAGGCTCCGTTTGTTTCAGCGTAAAATATTTTTAAGGAAGTCATTTTATAAGAAAATGTTTTACAATGAAAACATTTTCCGGCGTTTGGCGCGCGCACGGAAAATCACAAATATTTTTTATATTTTAACTTAATCATATTAACTTATAAAATATAATTTTTATTCACAACATAAAAATACTAATATACAATAATTTAAAAAATATACAAATTAACTAACAATAATTTAGTGTTTAATATGATTTTGCGTACACACCAAATACCGGAAAATGTGTTTTCTACTGAAAACATCTTTCGATATTGGGGACCTGACCAGGACTAGCCTGATTTTTTGTACATGCTAAATACCGAAAAATGTTTCTTAAGAAATCGTTTCCAAGGAAAATGTTTTCCGTCGAAAATATTTTCTGACGACTCCCGGGCGGGTACTGGGTGAGTCTCGGTCAAGTCCCCAGAAGGTCCCGGTGGGGTCTTGGGCGAGTCCTGGGCAAGTCCCAATCAAGTCCCGGGTAGGTCCGGTCGAGTCCCGATCAAGTCCTTGGGGGTACCAACGGGGTCCCAGTCAAGTCCCTGCGGGGTCCTAGGCGGGTCTTGGCAGGGTCCGTCAATTTGAGAATGAGATACTTAAAGTCGAAAAATGGTTTAAACCATAAACCATTTTCCGAAAATTAAAGAATAATTTTCGGTCAAAGGGAAAATATTTTCCGTTGACTATTATTTTACATCGCACCAAATACTCGAAAATACGGAAAACATTTTTCATAAATCATTTTACAGCGAAGCAAACAAAGCCTTAGTGGTACTAAGTAACCGAAATTCATTACAGTTGAAATATCAAGAAAGAAATGGTGAACAACTGCACCAGGATGTGTTAATTGTAATGATTATAAGGGCAAAACAAACCAGTGGGGAAAAAAAGCACACAAAGGAGTTAGCCAGCTAAAGATATAACAGCCATGCACATGCACGACTAGTAACACAAAGAAAGGCACCGAAAGAAAGCCACAGAAAAGGAAATAACCAACACAAGACAACTAAAAATAATGCAGAATATTTTCAGAGATATCCCACAACATACGACAGTGGAAACCAGAATATATAGTTAGATGTGACGAATCCTACTTTACCCGAGTCTTCTTGTAACTTAATGCTCGTCCCTTTAGAATATATCTACTGAGAGGAAAATGTTTTAATATATCTACACTACATGTTCGAAATCACTTCTCCCATGAAGACTAATTATCAACCAATGTTTGGTGATCCAAATAATCAATTGACATAAATTATTAAAAGTATATAATCAATTGACATGAATCATTTACCTGAAGGCTAACATGAATAGATGTCTGTCTGTTGGCCAAAAAAGCAGATCAGTAAGGTTCTCTGTGTATTGCCTAAAGATTTTCAAGCATCTAGAAGAGGAAACGTAAAGAAACCATGCAATCTCTCAAGACAATCTGAGGCTGACTTCTTGTAGAATATTATGATTCAACTACGAGCATCTTCCCCCACAAATAATCTAATTAAAGACGCTAGAATTAAGCTTTTCACGTGGAATCAAGTACTAGTTCCTACCCAAAAATCAGAGTGACAGGTGGTATCCTACGTCCAAAACCAACGACAACAAGGTGAAAGAATGTATTACAATGAATTTCCATTTGCATGTGATATTATCCTTTGTCCACTTGATCTTGTTTCTTCCTTTGATTACCCTTGTTCTTTTTTCCCCATTTTTTTTTTTTTTTTTTGAAGATGATTACCCTTTTTCTTATATAAGGAGAAGTAGTCATTAGTGTAATTCTTATATAGCTCAAAAGTTTAAACCGAAAGAAATTGATGAATTTAATAATTTTATTTATATGTTAATACTCCTTCTTATTTGTGAGCTCAAACTCTCCTTGAATAAATAAGGTTTAACATGTAAAATATTTAATTGAAATGAGAGATGAATGAAAAATGCAAAGTTCATGTAAAAATATTGATTAAATGATCAAATTTATCATTCATATAGTGATAAGAATGGGTAAATTTAATCATTTAATAAATATATCATTTATTTTCACTTGTGGGCTGAAACTCTCTTTTAATATGTGACGCTTAACACGTGAAATATTTAATTGAAATGAGATATAAATGACAAAGATGTTCTGATACCATGTTATATCACCACTTATCCCAAAAGCTTAAGTTATAAGAAGATAAAATTTAATCATTTAATCAATTCTTTAATAGTTCGAACTCAAAAATGATCTTAAAATAACTATATAGTAGAAACTTGAACGAATACTATATTTATGTGTTTTGTAACTGTGTATATATAGGAAGGCCTATTTATAGTTAAATAAGGCCAAAAAATGAAAGAAAAAATTACAAAATAAAATAAACATACACAAGGAACTAAATCAAACAAGGAAAATATCATAATATCTATGTAGAAATGGATGAATTTACCATTGAATTTGTGTGTGGTACGCATGAGTCCATAAATTTAAGAGAAATAATAGAATTAATTCATTTTTCAATCATCTTTTAACAATTTCCATAGTAAATGAATGATTCCACCATTTAATTTGTGTGGGGTCTACAAATCTAATGGTTGATCGATTTATTGAATTTATATAAAAAAATATGGTTGAAAGATGGTTGTATAACATTCATTTTTAAAGTAAGGCCGGTAGTGCAATCCTCATTTGATTCTTCATTCAATTTTGATTGGACAACATATCCAATGTGATATTTTTATGCAATTCCATTTTAAATATTGATTGCATAATAAGTATGTGCGGTTTATAGATGCATGCACAAGACTCAAACAAAGCAAGAAGGAAAGGCGCCACGATTTCTTAGCCAAGGAAGAGATCAATTATTATATGCGCATATTCTTCAGAGAAAATCCTAAATAATCTTCCTTTCTGCCAAGAGATCGAGAACTGTTAATTTTGGGTGGGAAACCTAGTACAGAAAAAGAGCATGCATGGGCTGCGTGATGAGGTGAAACCACAGGACCACTTAACAAGTTGCCAAACAAGAGCTACGGATGTGCTAAGAATATCCTATTTCCATGGAAAGTACCAGACTTTTCTCTTTTTATTGTCAGCTATATATACATCATGGAGCCCCTAAACTGCCCATCAACCAAATCAAATTCAAATCAAGTGATCAAGTGTATGGATGCATTACTGGGCAATTGCTCCCTTGGCAATCGGCCATTCGCCTGCAAATGATTCATTTCACAAGGCAGCGGAGATGGTTTACTGCCAAAGGAGATTTGCCCGGCAATTCCACCCTACAAAATCATTCGGCTACCTACAAAAAAATATCTAACAAACCCAAAGGTAATATTTCCATAAGCATGCACTTTTTTATTTTTTTATTTTTTCTATTTTGACAATTAACTAGGCATGCATCCTGTTTATTAATTACATTCAATCAGCAGAGTAAACATATATACCACGCAGATCGATTGTTCGATGTTTAATTTTCTGTTGCATGCACAATTATTACACGTACATCCAAGAAATATGAACAAAGTTGAACGTCTTGCAAAAGAAGATGGCTGCTTTAATTATTCAAAAATGCATATGCTCAAGTATATGATGTATATAACAAAAGGTGGCACTTATTTTTCTCATTTGGTTTTAAAAAATAATATTTAGCTAGGACTATGAGGGCACTAGCTAAGAGAACACTAGAAGATCACCTAGTATTTTCTAAATTTTATGACGTTAATTGTTCAAACGTCATTAAATTATTTTATATTTCAAAAACATATTTTTATTTTTTATTATCTATTAATTTTTTTAATAACATTTAATAAATTTTAACACCGTTTATTGTACGTACAAATGCCTAAATTGTGCAATTAATGCTGTTTGAACAGTAAACAACATTAAAATTTAGGGTTCAATACTATTCTAGTGCATGTGGTTTGCACCAAATTCAAATAGCTATATAGGTTTTCAAAAATATTGCAAATAGTACCTGTGTTAAGCCAATAAACCTATAAGGTACTTATGTCAAGATTTCGTTAAGTTTTTTAACAAAACGCCACGTCCCCCTTACAAGTGGGCGCCACGTGGCGTGGTACATGAGTTTTTGAGTGCCACGTCATATTTTATTTTATTTTTTTAACAAAAAATCCAAAAAAAAACCAAAAAAGAAGAAGAAGAAAATACGCTAGGGTGGGCCTGGGTGGCTGAACCACCCCATAGGGGGTGGCCTGCCACCCCGTTTTGCCTAGGGATGGTTCGGCCACCCCAGGCTAGCCGTCTGGGGGTGGCCAACCTACCCCCGGCCACTCCCTTGGCCTAAGGGGGTGGTTCAGCCACCCCCAGACGGTCGGCCTGTGGGTGGCCGAACCACCCCAGCGTATTTTCTTCTTTTTTATTTTTTATTTTTCAGTTATATATATATATATATATGACGTGGCACCCAAAAACCTAGGTACCATGCCACATGGCACCCACGTGTAACGGACGTGGCGTTCTATTAAAAAACTTAATGGAATCCTGACAGGTGTACTAAGAGCTTGTTTGGACTTACGTTTGATAAATATAACTTTTAAGCTTTTGTCAAAAGTATTTTTTTAACATTTTTTAGGCTTTTTTAACTATTAACAACGTTTTTAATTTTTTTACCAAACGAATACTTTTTTCTTCAAATGAACTTTTTAAGTGTTAAAAGCACTTTTAAACCACTCAAACGCAATCCCAAACAAGCCCTAAGTGGGTTTATTGGCTTACCACAAGTACCATTTATGATATATTTGAAAACTTAAATGACTATTGGATTTTGGTGGGAATCACAGATACTGAAATAGTATTTAACCCTAAAATTTATCATGTTTGAACAATAAACTGCATAAAACCCATGATTTTGTCACAAAATGGACTTTTTATTGTAGCGTCCATACGATGGAGGTGATTCTGGGATTCACCACCTTTTCCTGTTATATATATGTATATATTGGATGAATAAAGTTATATTTTATTTTGAATAGCAGTTCTTGCAAACAGTAATTATTGGGTGAAGTGCAAAGGATCGATCGAATATCATCCTTAGATATTTAAATCTTATCATAATTCATTTAGATTTGGTTGTAATCTCTTACTTTTTATGTAATTAGATTTAATTGTATTGAAATATGATACTATTTTTGTATTTGTATTATTTTCACCTACCCCAATTCTTGTAAGTCCCTTTATATTTATTTGTCCACTGCATTATTTTTCTCTCAATTAATGATATTGAGTGCTTCGCCGAAGTACAAAGTGTATGTCTTCAACCTCAAAAAGTAAAAAGATAAGGATTATATGAGTGATCATCATAAACATCATCAAAGTTTTCGCTCAGAACTACATATAAACCTTCTATTAATTGACTTTTCCCCCATAGTACTGGACCTCAAAGAAAAAGGGGGCACCACTCATCTTTATAGCTGATTTTTGACAGGTGAGCTGCATGCATGCCAATTCTAAACCTAAAGTTCATTTGTTAAGCCTCGAGAAAACACCCACCACAACACAAATTAGTGAATATAAAGTGCAAAAGTTATCAGCCGACAGTGACTAATTAGATACACTCAAATGGTAATATAAGCATAATTAAGTGGGACAATGACAACTCAGGACTCAAGAAAAAGTCGTCAAGTTAAAAACATGTCCAGCAACTTGATCGACAATAAAGCCATGAAAAAAGCTTCCACTGGGGACCACGTGCGCACAACCCAAATCGCAGCAACCAAACAAATACAAATACAAAAATAAATAAATACACAAACACTGATCACCATGCAATTATCAAACATAGACCCAAATTTTAAGGGTTTTTTTTTTTTTGTTTACTAAAATGTAGCAAAAACATCCAACAAAGACTAACAAAGCATGTACATGCAAGTATGCAACCAATCCTGGTAACAAAGCATGTCATTTCCAAGTGACCATCAATTTGCGGGTGATATGCTATGTACTTAAAATTCTAATTTATTCGCATTGTATTCTATAGACTTTTTTAAAACCTCGATGTAAACATGTCTCACCGATAAGCTCCAACTCTTTACTGGTCAATCTTTTATCTATGACTTCCTTACAGACCCATGCATCGATAGACTTCAAACGGTTAAAGGTCTAAAATGGTGGTTTGAGATAAGAAAAATTTCAAAGAGATGGAAAGCTACTATGGCTCTTAAAAAATGCACTCTTGGCTTGCAAGGGTGAAGTTAGGCAACTTTTCAAGAAATGGTGGTTGAGACAAGAAAATTTCCAAGAGATGGAAAGCTAAAATGGCTCTTAAAAAATGCACTTTGGAATTGCAAGGGTTTAGATAGGCAACTTTTCCAGAGATTCTATGGCACAGGCTTCGCACCTTACACAATGAACAACCTTATCTATTTATAGGTGGGGCAAGTAATCCTTTAGAACATGTTAAAATTATTGATTTTTACTTCAAGTTTTCTCACGGTGTCAAGACGGCTCAACTCATGACAGCACGGTTACTAGGGTTTTATCACTAACTCTAATGACAGCTCAAAGCTTTAGCACGGACTAGGAGACAATCCAGGTGACAAAATCCTCTAGTGCAGGCAGTATCAGCCCGAACCAGGTGACGGAGCTCTCAGGCGTCACCTGTAATAGGCTGCCCACTACGTCAAGGAAACAATGCTCTCGATAGTCGCTTGGAACAGCTAGCGGGATGACGTTAAAGTGACGGTCCTTGTGCTAGCTCTCTAGGGTTGGTTCTTAAAATCTTTCACCACGATTTCGACAAGATGTCAAGGTGATAGTCCAAGTAACGATATCACTACTTCAACTAAAAAGACAAACTTTTTACTCCAAAACACTTATGTGTTGAAATGTTTTACAACCCTAGTTTTGATCAACAAATAGAGCCAATTTCTGAAACCTAAAAATCACTCACTTCGCCAATCGGTTAAAAAACCAAACATCAAAAAAATAAAATTACACATAAATAACAATTTACAAGTCCAATCACAGCCTAACAAATCACAACTAGACTTTTATTAAAGGAATATCTCAATGTACATGTCCACTGAATTCACAACATAAACTCATTGTGTGCATTAAGATTTGGAATCAAATTACGTTATTAATATATCAACACAAACTGATGTAGTGTCACTTAGTGGGATGCAAAGAAAACAGTAACAAGAAAAAGGGATAGATGATTCCAGATCTTGAGTCTATCAAAGATCTAAGAATTCTTCTCAAAACGTTAGAGTATATCCAGGGTTTAAAGGAAAAACTGAAGAAAGCTCAACTCTAAAGCTTCTTATTGAACAAAACTCAAATAATATCAAAGGCTACGTTCTAGGGTCTATAAAAAAAATATATTTATAGGCCCTCTAACCCTAAACCTAATAATAATACGAAATAGAGTCGGTTTCAACAAAACTGTGCGGCGCGTCTGCAATTTCGTCTAGACATGGTTGCGGACGATCGAGCCTCTCTATGACTCCCACTGATCCCTCGTCTACAATCTCGTCTGGACGGGGTTGTGGACGAGCCTCTCTACTGCTCCTTGGCTGCAATCTCATCAGGACGAGATTGCACAAAAACAATTCTAACTAGCTTTCTAATCTTCTTTTTATGGCCCGTTTGGACCTAGTAAACATTGGAATTAGCTGAACCTCGTGAAACATGACTTTGTAGATATTTGAATTAGATTTCCAAACCACCAAACTTATTCCAATCTGATGTCTGAAACTCTAGATATCTCATTTTTAGTAGAACTCATCAGGTGCGAGTTTCCCCCTACATCATCGCTCTTCTTTATGGAATTCTTAGCTTTCCGGTCTACATCATCTTCCCCGGATTGGATCGAATTTGTCCTCGAATTCACACCATCATTATTGAAGTACGTAAGGGGTAGGTTCCACCCATTCCCTCTACATCATTCTCCCCCTGTTGGAGATAATTCGTCCTCGAATTCGGATAATTCACAATTTAAAATCATGCATACAATATACATATATCCATAATTGTTGCACTCAACATAGTGTATCCCACTTGAAGCTCCATTGGTCCTTTTGTGCATCATGTGAAGGCAACCTTGAAATATATTAATGAACATTAAACACATCCCCCTTACATGCCATTAGAAAAATAAATAAATTACATTCTTTTCATTACATTTCCAAGGAAAATCCTATACTATAAATCTTCTACTTCAAATAAATATGCCTAGGCATTACAAATCATATATATTTAGGGCTCATTCATAAAGCCGAAAACAAGTATATTTAGGGCTCATTACTTGATAACCATAAAAAATTAATGGGGCCAGCTATCAAATAATCATCTGGCCCATTACTTGATAACCATAAGAAGTTATCCTAGTCTGAATATTTAGGGCTCCCATAACTAAGATGTTTGTTAAAACCCATGGAGAGTGACCCTTGGGTTCATGAGTTGGTTAAAACCCAATTTCATTTCCAACAAATTTGATTGAGAGCAGCTTCTAGCGGCTTCTTGTTTAACTCTTAAATTTGAGTCTGTGCTTGTATTTCCTTCTTGCACTCGAAAAATATGGCGTAATAAACTAAGTACACATTTGTGACATTACTTACACTACAAGAAATCAGCTCATCAGGGACGACCTCATTAGGGGCAACTGTAAAGTGAATGCTAATGATAATATATTAGCGTTCACTTTCAAAAGTCTACGTTGATAGATGATTATTAACGTCCACTCTAATAGTCGACCCAAATGATTAGTATTAACGCCCACTATATAGTGGACGCTAATATGTCGACACTAATATACCGGCGGGGATTATACCAAAGGTAGGATAATATTGGCGTAATAAACTAAATACACATTTGTGACATTACTTAATTATGATTAATATTGGCTAATAAAATTCACATTTTTAGTGAAGAATATATGAAGATATATTCTAAAAATTTGGATTAGATATTGTTAGAAAGTTGGATGACGAGATCACGCACAAATTAATATGAACTCACATGATATATATGCAATATCATGCCACAACTCACACTAGCTTTGAGCATATGCCTATGGAAAGCGTTCAACTTTGTTCATGCTTCTTGCATGTACGTGTAATTAATTGCGCATGCAAGAGAAAATTAAAGTAATAAACAGGATATATATATGCCTATGGAAATATTACCTTTGGGTAAGGGTTGTTAGTTAATTAGGTAGCCCAATGATTCTGTACGATGGAATTGCCGGGCAAATCTCCTTTGGCAGTAAGCCATCTCCGCCGCCTTGTGAAATGAATCATTTGCAGGCGAATGGCCGTACGGCCAAGGGAGTAATTGCCCAGTAATGCATCCATACACTTGATTTGATTTGATTTGGTTGATGAACAGTTTAGGGTCTCCTTGATTTATATATAGCTGACGAAAACAAAAAGAAAAAGAAAAAAAAAAAAAAAAAGAGAAAAGTCTGGTACTTTAATTTCCATGCAAGTAGGATATTCTTAGCACATCCCTCTTGTTTGGCAACTTGTTAATTAATAGTGGTCCTGTGGCTTCAAATTCAATTCATCACGCAACCCAAAATTTACGTTTCTCTCTTGGCAGAAAGAAAGATGGAGGAGGATTTTCTCTAAAGAATATGCGCATATTCAATAATTGATCTCTCCGTTGGCTAACAAGCCTTGTGCATGCATGTATAAATTTAAACAGCTAGCACATATATACTTATTCTGCATTAATTACTTACATAAATATTTAAAAAAAGGAAAATTCAATAAAAATATCAACATATCTAAACATAGATACGTTGTCGAATCGAAATTGAATGAGAAAATCAAATGTGTACGTGGATTGCAGGCAGCCAGGTTTTTGATTCACATGCAGGGGGCAAAATTAAGAAATAAAGTTGAACAAAAATTAACTAAAAATATTTATAACAAATATAACTAACAAAATAAATAAACAATTCAACAAATTTTAATTATTTTAATTATTTTTTAAATTATATAAATGTAACTCTTAGTGTTAATTTACTCATTATAATTAATGAATCTTTGTTATTTTCATAATTTTCATTAAATACAATTATATATTTCATACAATTAAAATATTTAATAAAAAATATATATTCATCAACAATTAATTTTAAAAAGTAATCTATCTATTAAAATCTACACTTACTTACGATTTTATTATTAAATAATAAATTTATAAATAAATCAGTGTAAAATTTTAATTTCATATCTTAAATTTTTCAAGAAAAGATAAATGGTAAAAAAGAATGGCATTTTGTTTTATTTTAAGCACCCTCCAACCTCTTAAAAAAAAAAAAAAAAAAAAACCCAGTTGGCACAATTTTTAAGCAAATTTATAATATATAATTACTGCTTGACAATTTTTTTTGGGCTAAAAATTGCATTGAATTTATCACTATTTCACAGATATAGTTTAATATATACTAAGTAACAAGGATTGGGCACTGTTTTTCATATAAATGGACTAGTCCTGATGACTGGTATATGCAAATGTGGATTTGGCTTGTCCACATGATTTACATTTACTTTACATATGTTTAAAATAAAAATAAAAAATAAAAAATAAAAAATTAGAGATGATGAGGTAGATGACGTGGGCTAAAAAGCTAGGCTACATCTAGTCAGTTTATTCTTTTTATTGCATCAAGCCATCAACTCTCACATTTTGTCATTAAAAAAATGCAGCTAAAATTCAAGTTTCAATGTGAGCGTCAACTCAAACTTAATAAATGAAATGGAGCATTTTTGTTATGTAACAAAAACCGCACCGTTTATATCTTCTTCTTTGTGAGTTTCAATATTTAACCTAATTTTTAAATCTTTGAAAAATCTGAAACTGGAAGTGAAAGTTTGAGTGTGAGACTGTGTAACATCCATTCCCAACTGCCACTGCTGATAATGTCGATGCCCTAGAAGAGTGGTTGAGGGAGGGCATTCAAAGTATTCGAAAAAAAAATTTACCACTAGTAAGAAAAAATTTTGAGGGTTGAGAGGGGCATATGCTCCCTCTCGACCTCCCCTGGCTCTGCCCTTGGTTGCATGGACTTATTTTTGGTGTCATTTTCTTACACATCTCTTATCAATTTTTTTTTGAAAATTTATAAATTGATTTTTTTTTTTTTTTTTTTTTTTTTGTGGCTCAGAAAGGCCTCTACTCTTCTATTCCCATTAAAGGAAAGGCCAAAGCCACTCATTTGTTGGTACCATTTTATCATCGATCATTGCCGATGAAATTTACCCCCAGCCTTTACAGACTATAGCACCCGCTTAAATTTTTAAAATAAGTAGTTATTTGACATGTTATTATAACATATGTCATGAGTTTAAAATTTCACTTCGTCATTAATCTCTCATTGCAATTAAATATTTCATGTGTTAAAACTCATTTATTAAAAGAGAGTTTAGGCCTACACGTGAGGAAAAATGTTAAAGTATTGATTAAATAATTAAATTTAACTAATACTTAACTTGAACTTTGCTTCTGTCATTTACCTTCTATCTCAATTAAATATTACATGTGTTATGCTTCACTTATTATGAGAGGGTTTGAACCCATAAGTAAAGAGGAGTAAATGAAACGATTAAATTCATCCATTTTTATCCACTTAAGCTTTTGAAATAAGAACACTAATGACCAATTCTCCTTATATAAGATTAAAGGTAATCAAGGAAGAAAGAAGATTAAGTGGACATAGGATACTTTCACATGCAAATGGAAACATTGTAATACATTCTTTCACCTTGTTGCGGTTGGTTTTGGACATAGGAAACCAACTGTCACTCTGATTTTTGGGTAGGAACTTGATTCCCAGTGAAAAGCTTAAACTCTACCGACTTTAGATTATATGTGGGGGAAGATGCTCGTAGTTGAATCATAATATTCTACAAGCTAGTCAACCTCTGGTTGTCTTGAGAGATTGCTTTCTTTACTTTTCCTCTAGCTAGCTTGTAGATGGTTCAAGAAAATCTTGTCACAATACACGTATAGAGAACCTTTCCAACACATTAATTTGAGGGACTTTTAATAATTTATGTCCATTGATTATTTGTATCACCAAAAATGGGCTGCCAATTAGTGCACGTTCATGGGAGAACTGATTTCTCATACAAGTTCAATATAGTATTCGATATTTCAAATATATGCATGTAGAACACTAGCTAGTTGAAACTAGGGTAGGCAATTTTTGACACGATCTGTGCACTAGATGTGAAAACAACACAAAATTAAAGAGTTATGGTTGAGAAGTTCAACTTGTTTAATTAAATGAGTTGGGTTATGGTTGATTTATATAGTTTTATACACATACCTCGACACGACCCAAACCGGAAATGCGGACGCGAATTGCTGCCACAACTGAAAAATGAAAATGAAAAAAAAAAAAAAAAAAAAAAGCCCATATTCTCCATGGTGTAGATATATTCTATAGGGACGAGCCTTAGGTTACAAGAAAACTCCGGTAAAGTAGGATTCCTTACATCTAACTATTCTGGTTTCCACTGTCATCTGTTGGGGGATATCTCTGAAAATATTCTGCATTATGTTTAGTTGTTTTGGGTGCTTGGAGCAGCTTAGTTTTCTTGTGTTCGTTATTTCATTTTCTGTGGTTTTCTTTCGGTGCCTTTCTTTGTGTGTTAGTCATGCATGGCTGTTATATATTTTGCCATGCTAACTACTTTGTGTCCTCTTTTTCCTCGCAGGCTGAGGCGCTTCAGAAAGCTTACTTGTTTTGCCCTTATAATCATTACAATTCACACATCCTATTTATCTCTCCATTCTTCACCATTTCTTTCTTGATATTTCAACTGTAATGAATTTCGGTTACTTAATAGAAGGATGATGATGGTCAGGTACCTTCAAGTAATTATATAATTATAAGAAAACGGATGTTTTAACAACAGTGTCGTCCTAAACCCTTCCTCTCCAAGAACTCACAGTATTTTTTCATCACATTTAGTTCTAAGTGATCATAAGATACCCATCAGAGGATCTTGAATGGCAAAAAATAAAAATAAAAAAAATAAAAAAAATAATCAAGAGCTATATGTGAACGGGAGATATATAAAGTTCGGTCACATATTGTTATATATCTCCCCAAAAGAGCATATATACGGGGGAGAATAACAATATGCTATCTCTTCTGTTCACCCGCTCGTGATTCTTATCTTCGTTTCTGACCTTTTGCTTTCTTTTCCCACTTTATATTTCGTCTTCGTGGAAAGGGAATTCACATGGTTGAAATCTTAGGGCTGAATATGCCCGTAGACTTCTTTACAAGAGTAGTTGGTTTTCAACAACGCATATACGATTGAGTGTGTATTTTACTTTGAGGGTAATATATATATTGAATCCAGCATTTAACTGAAAATCAATCGACGTCCATTAAAAAAAAGTCAAAACTTTTTATGGCATTTAAAGTCATACCTCATAAGACTTATTCTGAGAATCGTCCACATGAACACATGAACGGAACTGTTACACCTCAATATATGAAAGTTGTTGATGTCTCATTTTTACTTTAAAGGTTCAACCAATTTTATACATTTTTTTTTTCTTTGTTTTTGGTGTATCTACATGTTAATACAGAGCAGTCTAGAAAGTTTCCAAGGCATGCGGGCTTAATATAAGCAAATGAGGTTCCATCCTCTTCAGTGGAATGTGGAATGAGAAAATCTATATATAATATATGTATATATACTACAGTTAAATGCGTAGAAAGCATCTAAAAACCGCAACTTGAAGATGTAACCAAGGCACTGTCAAGGCCTTGGACTTCAGTGGAAGGGTGATGGTGAGAGGGAACTAGGACCACAAGGCCATGAGGCTGAAGAGAATATATGGTACATGTACAGGAATTGAACTAATGGCATATTCTTTTTCTTTCCCTGGCATATCCACATTCTGCTGCATATCATGCACTATAAAACCACTCTCGAATTACTGTGGAAACTCGAGCATGAAGAGGGATTGGATTAAAGAAGCAGATCGATGTGGGGTTAAAGAATAACAGTGCAGTCCTCCTTTGGCAGAGAGAAGCATGCAGATGCATGCATACTTCTGTTTTTGCCAAAGGAGAATTGCCCTGCCATTCACCTACACATACTTATATATATCCTGCAACTAATTACTTCCATATTGTCGCCTATAATGATAGCAAATAGATTCCTTTATTCTTTTCAGGTAAATGCAGATGATATTTGTTGGTGCATGATTTTCCTGATATGAATTGTACGTAGCAGTAGGGGGCTATCAATTGGGGAGTCAAGCTTAAGAAGATCTACAGATTAAGGAGAAACATGGATTACAAAAAATCTGTTCAAGTGAGTACTATTTGCGGATCGACTAGCAATTTTTTTTTTTTTTTTTTGTTAAATTGGTAGCATAAGCCTTGTAGACGGCTAATGAGTTCCAGATACTGTGAAAAGCTCAATGGATTCTTCATATGAAAAAAATTTAAAAAAAAAAATTTATGAAGCTGATTTCAGGAACTCCTGGGGAGGGGGGGAGGAATTTTATCATGCACTGTTCTTTTTTTTATTATTATTTTTTTATTTTTTTATCAAATGAACAGAAAAACAGTTTTGCATTCTTATGCTCTTTTCAAATGAATATACATAAGGTTAATTTCTCGATGTAATTCCTTTATGAGTTCATGCTCTTCCTAGCTAGCTAGTCTCCATACGAGGTGATTCTGAGATTCACCATCTTTTCCTGTTATATATATATATATATATTGGACTAATAAAGTTATGTTTTATTTTATATAGCAGTTCTTGCAAACAGTAATTATTGGGTGAAGTGTAAATAAAGGATCGATGGAATCAATCATCCGTAGATATTTAAATCTGATCATAATTGATTCAGATTTGGTTGTAATACCCCAAACTTTAAGTAGGATTAAGTGACCTTTATTCATCCAAAACTACATATAAACCTTCTATTAATTGACACCACGCAAGAAAAGGGAGCTCCACTCATCTTTATAGATGATGTATGACGACACGTGAGCTGCATGCATGCCAATTCTAAAGCTAAAGTTCATTTGTTAAGCCTCGAGAAAACACCCACCACAACACAAATTAGTGTATATAAAGTGCAAAAGTTATCAGCCGACAATGACTAATTAGATACACTCAAATGGTAATATAAGCATAATTAAGTGGGACAATGACAACTCAGGACTCAAGAAAAAGTCAGAAACAAATACTCAAGAAAAAGTCGTCGAGTTAAAACATGTCCAGCAACTTGATCGACAATAAAGCCATGAACAAGGCTTCCACTGGGGACCACGTGCGCAAAACCCAAATCACAGCAACTAAACAAATAGACAAACACAAAGATAAACAAATACACAAACGCTGATCACCATGCAATTATCAAACATAGACCCAAATGTTAAGGGTTTTAAAAAAAAAAAACTAAATTGCAGCAAAAACATGCAACAAAGACTATTAAAGCATGTACATGCAACGAATCCTGGTAACAAAGCATGTCATTTCCAGCTGACCATCAGTTTGCGGGTGATATGCTATGTTAAAATTCTAATTTGTTCACTTTGTCTCCAATAGACGTTTTCAAAACCTCAATGTAAACATGTCTCACCGATAAGCTCCAGTTCCTCACTGGTCAATCTTTTATATATGACTTCCTTACTGACCCATGCATCGATAGACTTCAAACGGTTAAAAGTTCAAATTGGTGGTTTGACACAAGAAAAATTCCAAGAGATGGAAAGCTATAATGGCTCTTAAAAAATGCACTCTTGCATCGCAAGGGTGAAGTTAGGCAACTTTTCAAGAAATGGTGGTTTGAGACAAGAAAAATTCCAAGAGATGGAAAGCTACAATGGCTCTTAAAAAATGCACTCTTGGCTCGAAAGGGTGAAGCTAGGCAACTTTTCAAGAGATTCTATGGCATAGGCTTTGCACCTTACACAATGAGCAACCCTATCTATTTATAGGTTGGGCAAGTAATCCTTTAGAACATGTTAAAATTATTGATTTTTACTACAAGTTTCCTCATGGCGTCAAGACGACTCGAATCATGTCAGTAGGGGTACTAGGGTTTTATCACCAACTCTAATGACAACTCGAAGCATTAGCACGGGCCAGGAGACAATCCATGTGACAAAATCCTCTAGTTCACGCGCAGCATCAGCCCGAAGCAAGTGACGGAGCTCTCAGGAGTCTCTGGAATAACCTACGCACTACGTCAAGGAAAGGGTGCTCTCGATAATCCCTTGGAACAGCCAACGACATGACGTCAAGGTGACGGTCCTTGTGATAGCGCTCTCAAGTTGGTTCTTAAACTCTTTCACTACGATTTCCGTCAAGATGTCAAGATGACAGTCCAAGTAACGATTTCACAACTTCAACTAAAAAGACGAACTTTTAGCTCCAAAACGCGTAGGTGTTGAAATGTTTTACAACCCTAGTTTTGATCAACAAATAGAGCCAATTTTTGAAACCTAAAAGTCACCCCATTTGGCAAATCGGTGGCAAAAACAAACAACATCAAAATAAAAAAATTACATAGGAATAACGATTTACAATTCCAACCACAGCCTAACAAATCACAACTAGACTTTTATTAAAGGAACATGTCAATGTACATGTCCTCTGAATTCACAACATAAACTCATTACGCGCATTAAGATTTGGAATCAAATTACATTATTAATATATCAACACAAACCATTCTCACAACACGAGTTCTCATATAAAAAAATGACAAGTATTGAAATAAACTGAATTTTAGTCACATAAAATTCCATAGAGCATAATGTGTCAATACGTCCAAAAAAACAATGTATCTCGATACAATTCAATAAAAAACAACTGTTAAGAAATACATGAGACATTTAAGAGAATACATCAATAATGCAAACAAAAGAAAAACTACATAAGTACGACACTAGAATGTCAACAACAGCAATCAACTCCCTTTCAAGATGGACAGCACTCCCTAGAATTGAAGATTCACATATAAAATCTGAATTGTTTTTCTTTTTTTTTTAAAAAAAAAGGCATATCATTCATTTCATTGTTATAAACTCATTCCAATGCATTAGAATTCATATTATCACATTTAAAATGGCAAAAACAAGCACATATGACCCTTATACTAATTTTACACAAAGGTTGTCTCATATATCTCACTCCAAGAGAACCTTCCCCAAATCAGATGTCTTTCTCGTCTTACCACCATTAATTATGTATGCACCATAACAGAAACCATCAGCCTTCTTCGTCACTTAGGAGGCTACGAATGCCTCACTTTTAATTTTTGCACTTCAAATTTTAGGGCCAATGATGGTATCCATTACTCATTAGATATTCAATGTAGAGGAACCATTTTTTTTTTTTTTTTTTGTTATGAGTACCTTTATAATCTTTACGCTCACTCTTAAAAAACCAATATTGAGCCTCCCTACTGAAGTCCTAATTAGGAATAAATTGTGGCAGATAGAAATTAGAAAGTTCAAAATAAGTGTAGAGTCCTTTTCACTTACAAAATAGGCATTTCAAATCAGTGGGGAGTCATCAAATAATCACTTCACTCACTGCTTGATATCTTTAAAACATTATTCTAATTTGAACCATAGCTCCATTAGCATATGTGGACACTCCATGAGTTGGTTAAAACCCAATTTTATTTCCAACAAAATTGATTTAGAATAGCTTTTGGCTTCTTGTTTACCTCTTAAACTTGAGTGTGTGATTGTGTTTCCTTCTTGTACTCAGAAAAATCCAGTATCATAAACTAAATACACATTTGTGACATTACATGCGTACCATCTTTCGTCACCCAAGTCTGATAGTGTAATACCCCAAACTTTAATTAGGATTAAGTGAACTTTGGTTGGACTAATGAGATGTTAGGAATCTTAGCTTTTCCTCTCTTTCGATTGTTAGCTGTTTGGAGCAAAATGTTCAAATATACCCTAGGCCGAAATGTTCTATAGTACAACCGAATGTTCAACGGAAACTCTAGCCCCAAGCATTCAATATAGTACAGCCGAACGATCGCTTGAAACCCTAGCTCCGAACGTTTACCATAGTACAGCCAAACATTCACTTAAAACCCTAAGAAAATTGGTCTGATAGTACACCTCGAACATTCGAAGGCTAGCAGTACTGAGAAATACCACCTCATTCTTATCCATAA
>NC_081542.1:38159458-38174048 GCF_901000735.1 Corylus avellana
CTGGGTTAGTAACATAGTATGTATGGATGATTTTCGATTATACCTACTTAATGATTTAGCCAAAATCTCAAAAAAAATTCAAAGCTTAGGCTGTAAACCGAAAAAATTTCTCCACAGTATTTATTGGGTTGTTCCAAATTCAATTTTGAATGCTATCCATGAGAATACAGCTCCCTTTTTGGGATACCCATTGGTTAAATCAGTAGATATTGAATAATTTTTGGTTGATTTATGGTGGGTCTTTGTTTTATATCATTAGCCGTCTACATCAAGGCTTATGCTACCAATTAAAAAAATATATAAAAATTTTGAAAAAAGCAGAAGGTAATGCTAGTAGGGAAATAGTACTAGTCACTTGAGCTATCATATCAAACAGATTTTTTGTAATCCATGTTTCTCCTTAATCTGGAGATCTTCTTAAGCTTGACTCCCCAGTTGATAGCCCCTTGTTAGAGTATATTAATTTCATTGTAATTGATTGTGATTATAGGAGGTTACAATCAATTACAATGAAATCAAATCCCCTAATATTCTCTAACACCCCTTACTGCTACGTACAATTCATAGCAGGAAAATCATGCACCGACATATATCATTTGCATTTACCTGCGAAAGATAAAGGAATCCAATCGTTATCGTGGCTGGAGAAATCAAATGCTTATTTGAAGGATGAAGTTAGAGGCAGGATATATATATATATATATATAAGTATTTGAAGTGTAGGTGAATGGCAGGGCAATTCTCCTTTGGCAAAAACAGAAGTATGCATGCATGTGCTTGTGCATGCTTCTCTCTGCCAAAGGAGGACTGCACTGTTATTCTTTAACCCCACATCGATCTGCTTCCTTAATCCAATCCCTCTTCATGCTCGAGTTTCCACAGTAATTCCAAAGTGGTTTTATAGTGCATGATACGCAGCAGAATGTGGATATGCCAGGGAAAGAAAAAGAATATGCCACTTCAATTCCTGTAAACGTACCATTCTCTCCAACCTCATGGCCTCGTGGTCCTAGTTCCCTCTCACCATCACCCTTCCACTGAAGTCCAAGGCCTTGACGGTGCCTAGCTTGGTTACATCTTCAAGTTGCAGTTTTTAGATGCTTTTTACGCATTGAACTGTATTATATATACATATATTATATATAGATTTCTCATTCCACATTCCACTGAAGAGGATGGAACCTCATTTGCTTATATGGAGCCCGCATGCGCGCCTCGGTATAAAAACATATAATGAAATAAATATAAAGATAGAATAATATAAAATAAAGGAAAGAAAGAAAGACACATAGAAATGAAAGTGGTTCGGCATATAGCCTTCATCTACACGTTAAAGGCTTAATAAGTTACATATTTTCTTGATTTTATGATATGAATATATAACTCTATTTATAGAGCTTTACATGTGATTTGAAATATTTCAAATACAAACATATTCCTTAAATCAATATTATCAAATATTATCTAAATCCCTTATTTAAGAAATACAAAATCAACATTGAATTCAAAGGATTTATATCCTTAGCACTTCGAAACTAGATACTAGCTAGCTAGACTGCTCTGTATTAACATCTAGATAGTTCAAAAACAAGGAAAAAAAACAAAAGTATATATATATATATATATATATATATATATATATATATATCATAAAAGGCTACGACTTTTTTACTAGACACCAATTAATTTTCAGATGAGATGGTTAAATGCCGAATTTAATATGTATTAATCTCATAGTAAAATACATTAAAACATACTCGTATATACGTTGTTGAAAACCAACTACTCCTGCAAAGGAGTCTACGGGCATATTCAGCCCTAAGATTGCAACCATGTGAATTCCCTTTCCGCACGAACTTTTTGACTGACCAATTATAAAGTCGGAAAAGAAAGCTAAAGGTCAGAAACGAAGATAAGAATGACGAGCGGCCGGGTGACAAAAGAGAGATAGCATTCCATTTTTTTTTTTTTTTTTTTTTTTTTTTCTAGATAGCATATTGTTATATCTCCCCCATATATGCTGTTTTTTTAGATGGCATATTGTATCTCCCCCATATATGCTGCTTTCGTTGCTTCTATTTTTTTTTTTTGGCCACTCAGGATCGTCTTATGGCCGGGTATCTTATGATCACATAGAACCAAATGTGATGTAAAAAAGTTCTCAAGAAGTAACTCAATCCGCTGGGACCACGCCTATTGAAGCGGAGGTCACTAGTTCGAATCCTCCTCTCCCTCTTGTGTAGACATGTCAAAAAAAGAAAAAGAAAAGTGATGTAAAAAAGGCTGATGCTTGGATTTCATATATATAGTTATACTGTGAGTTCTTGGAGAGAAAGGGTTTAGGACAGCACTGTTGTTAAATCATGAATTACTTAGGCTCCGTTTATTTTGGCATAAAATATTTTTCGTCGTAAAATATTTTTAGGGAAGTCATTTTACAGGAAAATGTTTTACGATGAAAACATTTTCTGGCATTGAGCACATGCACAAAAAATTACAAACATTTTTGTACATACTAAATACTGAAAAATGTTTTCTAAGAAATCATTTTCAAGGAAAATGTTTTCCGCCAAAAATTTTTTACGACTCCCAAGCAAGTCCTAGGCGAGTCTCGGTCAAGTCCCAGGAAGGTCCTAGCGGGCTTTTGGGTGGGTCCTGGGCATGTCCCAGTCAAGTCTCAGGTAGGTCCGGTCGGGTCCCGTCAAGTCCTTGGGGGGTCCCTACGGGGTACCGGGCAGGTTCCGGTCAAGTCCCTGCGGGGTCTTGGGCGAGTCTTGGCAGGGTCTGTCGATTTAAGAATGAGATGCTTAAAATCGAAAAATGGTAAACCAATTAAAGAAGAATTTTCAGTTAAAGGAAAATATTTTCCGTTGACTATTATTTTACGCTGCACCAAACACCCGAAAATACAGAAAACATTTTTCATAAATCATTTTCGGCGAAGTAAACGGAACCTTGGTGGTACTAAGTAACTAAAATTCATTATAGTTGAAATATCAAGAAAGAAATGGTGAACAACTGCACCAGGATGTGTTAATTGTAATGATTATAAGGGCAAAACAAGCCAGTGGGGAAAAAAAGCACACAAAGGAGTTACCCAGCTAAAGATATAACAGCCATGAACATGCACGACTAGTAACACAAAGAAAGGCACCGAAAGAAAACCACAGAAAAGGAAATAACCAACACAAGACAACTAAACATAATGCAGAATATTTTCAGAGATATCCCACAACATACGACAGTGGAAACCAGAATAGTTAGATGTGACGAATCCTACTTTACCCGAGTCTTCTCGTAACTTAATGCTCGTCCCTTTAGAATATATCTACTGTGAGGAAAATGTTTTAATATATCTACACTACATGTTCGAAATCACTTCTCCCATGAAGACTAATTAGCAACCAATGTTTGGTGATCCAAATAATCAATTGACATAAATTATTAAAAGTATATAATCAATTGACATGAATCATTTACCTGAAGGCTAACATGAATAGATGTCTGTCTGTTGGCCAAAAAAGCAGATCAGTAAGGTTCTCTGTGTATTGCCTAAAGATTTTCAAGCATCTAGAAGAGGAAACGTAAAGAAAGCATGCAATCTCTCAAGACAATCTGAGGCTGACTTCTTGTAGAATATTATGATTCAACTACGAGCATCTACCCCCACAAATAATCTAATTAAAGACGCTAGAATTAAGCTTTTCACGTGGAATCAAGTACTAGTTCCTACCCAAAAATCAGAGTGACAGGTGGTATCCTACGTCCAAAACCAACGACAACAAGGTGAAAGAATGTATTACAATAAATTTCCATTTGCATGTGATATTATCCTTTGTCCACTTGATCTTGTTTCTTCCTTTGATTACCCTTGTTCTTTTTTCTTTTTTTCTTTTTTTTTTTTTTCCTTTTTTTTTCTTTTCTTTTTTTTAATTTATTTGAAGATGATTACCCTTGTTCTTATATAAGGAGAAGTAGTCATTAGTGTAATTCTTCTATATCTCAAAAGTTTAAGCCGATAAAAATTGATGAATATAATAATTTCATTTATATTTTAATACTTCTCCTTATTTGCGGACTCAAACTCTCCCTAAATAAATAAGGTTTTATACGTAAAATATTTAATTGAAATGAGAGGTGAATGAAAAATGCAAAGTTTGTGTAAAAATATTGATTAAATGATCAAATTTATCATTCATATAGTTATAAGAAGGGGTAAATTTAATCATTTAATGAATATAACATTTATCTTCACTTGTGGGCTCAAACTTTCTTTTAATATGATACATCCAACACGTGGAATATTTAATTGAAATGAGATGTAAATGACAAAGATGTTCTGATGCCATGTTAAATTACCACTTATCCCAAAAGCTTAAGTTATAAGAAGATAAAATTTAATCATTTAATCAATTCTTTAATAGTTCGAACTCAGAAATGATGTTAAAATAACTAGATAATAGAAACTTGAACGAATACTATATTTATGTGTTTTGTAACTGTGCATATATAGGGAGGCCTATTTATAGTTAAATAAGGCCAAAAAATGATCCAAAAAAATTACAAAATAAAATAAACATACACAAGGAACTAAATCAAACAAGGAAAATATCATAATATCTACGTAGTAAATGGATGAATTTACCATTGAATTTGTGTGTGGTACACATGAGTCCATAAATTTAAGAGAAATAATAGAATTAATTCATTTTTCAATCATCTTTTAACCATTTCCATAGTAAATGAATGATTCCACCATTTAATTTGTGTGGGGTTCACATGAGTCCACAAATCTAATAGTTGATCGATTTATTGAATTTATATAAAAAAAATATGGTTGAAAGATGGTTGTATAACATTCATCTTTAAAGCAAGGTAGTGCAACAATCCTCATTTGATTCTTCATTCAATTTCGATTCGACAACATATCCAATGTGATATTTTTATGCAATTCCATTTTAAATATTGATTGCATAATAAGTATGTGCGGTTTATAGATGCATGCACACGACTCAAACAAAGCAAGAAGAAAAGGCGCCACGATTTCTTAGCCAACGAAGAGATCAATTATTATATGCGCATATTCTTCAGAGAAAATCCTCAATAATCTTCCTTTCTGCCAAGAGATCGAGAACTGTTAATTTTGGGTGGGAAACCTAGTACAGAAAAAGAGCATGCATGGGCTGCGTGATGAGGTGAAACCACAGGACCACTTAACAAGTTGCCAAACAAGAGCTACGGATGTGCTAAGAATATCCTGTTTCCATGGAAAGTACCAGACTTTTCTCTTTTTATTGTCAGCTATATATACATCATGGAGCCCCTAAACTGCCCATCAACCAAATCAAATTCAAATCAAGTGATCAAGTGTATGGATGCATTACTGGGCAATTGCTCCCTTGGCAATCGGCCATTCGCCTGCAAATGATTCATTTCACAAGGCAGCGGAGATGGTTTACTGCCAAAGGAGATTTGCCCGGCAATTCCACCCTACAAAATCATTCGGCTACCTACAAAAAAATATCTAACAAACCCAAAGGTAATATTTCCATAAGCATGCACTTTTTTATTTTTTTATTTTTTCTATTTTGACAATTAACTAGGCATGCATCCTGTTTATTAATTACATTCAATCAGCAGAGTAAACATATATACCACGCAGATCGATTGTTCGATGTTTAATTTTCTGTTGCATGCACAATTATTACACGTACATCCAAGAAATATGAACAAAGTTGAACGTCTTGCAAAAGAAGATGGCTGCTTTAATTATTCAAAAATGCATATGCTCAAGTATATGATGTATATAACAAAAGGTGGCACTTATTTTTCTCATTTGGTTTTAAAAAATAATATTTAGCTAGGACTATGAGGGCACTAGCTAAGAGAACACTAGAAGATCACCTAGTATTTTCTAAATTTTATGACGTTAATTGTTCAAACGTCATTAAATTATTTTATATTTCAAAAACATATTTTTATTTTTTATTATCTATTAATTTTTTTAATAACATTTAATAAATTTTAACACCGTTTATTGTACGTACAAATGCCTAAATTGTGCAATTAATGCTGTTTGAACAGTAAACAACATTAAAATTTAGGGTTCAATACTATTCTAGTGCATGTGGTTTGCACCAAATTCAAATAGCTATATAGGTTTTCAAAAATATTGCAAATAGTACCTGTGTTAAGCCAATAAACCTATAAGGTACTTATGTCAAGATTTCGTTAAGTTTTTTAACAAAACGCCACGTCCCCCTTACAAGTGGGCGCCACGTGGCGTGGTACATGAGTTTTTGAGTGCCACGTCATATTTTATTTTATTTTTTTAACAAAAAATCCAAAAAAAAACCAAAAAAGAAGAAGAAGAAAATACGCTAGGGTGGGCCTGGGTGGCTGAACCACCCCATAGGGGGTGGCCTGCCACCCCGTTTTGCCTAGGGATGGTTCGGCCACCCCAGGCTAGCCGTCTGGGGGTGGCCAACCTACCCCCGGCCACTCCCTTGGCCTAAGGGGGTGGTTCAGCCACCCCCAGACGGTCGGCCTGTGGGTGGCCGAACCACCCCAGCGTATTTTCTTCTTCTTTATTGTTTATTTTTCAGTTATATATATATATATGACGTGGCACCCAAAAACCTAGGTACCATGCCACATGGCACCCACGTATAACGGACGTGGCGTTCCATTAAAAAACTTAACGGAATCCTGACAGGTGTACTAAGAGCTTGTTTGGACTTACGTTTGATAAATATAGCTTTTAAGCTTTTGCCAAAAGTACTTTTTAACATTTTTTAGGCTTTTTTAACTATTAACAGCGTTTTTAATTTTTTTACTAAACGAATACTGTTTTCTTCAAATGAACTTTTTAAGTGTTAAAAGCACTTTTAAACCACTCAAACGCAATTCCAAACAAGCCCTAAGTGGGTTTATTGGCTTACCACAAGTACTATTTATGATATATTTGAAAACTCAAATGACTATTGGATTTTGGTGGGAATCACAGGTACTGAAATAGTATTTAGCCCTAAAATTTATCATGTTTGAACAATAAACTGCATAAAACCCATGATTTTGTCACAAAATGGACTTTTTATTGTAGCGTCCATACGATGGAGGTGATTCTGGGATTCACCACCTTTTCCTGTTATATATATGTATATATTGGATGAATAAAGTTATATTTTATTTTGAATAGCAGTTCTTGCAAACAGTAATTATTGGGTGAAGTGCAAAGGATCGATCGAATATCATCCTTAGATATTTAAATCTTATCATAATTCATTTAGATTTGGTTGTAATCTCTTACTTTTTATGTAATTAGATTTAATTGTATTGAAATATGATACTATTTTTGTATTTGTATTATTTTCACCTACCCCAATTCTTGTAAGTCCCTTTATATTTATTTGTCCACTGCATTATTTTTCTCTCAATTAATGATATTGAGTGCTTCGCCGAAGTACAAAGTGTATGTCTTCAACCTCAAAAAGTAAAAAGATAAGGATTATATGAGTGATCATCATAAACATCATCAAAGTTTTCGCTCAGAACTACATATAAACCTTCTATTAATTGACTTTTCCCCCATAGTACTGGACCTCAAAGAAAAAGGGGGCACCACTCATCTTTATAGCTGATTTTTGACAGGTGAGCTGCATGCATGCCAATTCTAAACCTAAAGTTCATTTGTTAAGCCTCGAGAAAACACCCACCACAACACAAATTAGTGAATATAAAGTGCAAAAGTTATCAGCCGACAGTGACTAATTAGATACACTCAAATGGTAATATAAGCATAATTAAGTGGGACAATGACAACTCAGGACTCAAGAAAAAGTCGTCAAGTTAAAAACATGTCCAGCAACTTGATCGACAATAAAGCCATGAAAAAAGCTTCCACTGGGGACCACGTGCGCACAACCCAAATCGCAGCAACCAAACAAATACAAATACAAAAATAAATAAATACACAAACACTGATCACCATGCAATTATCAAACATAGACCCAAATTTTAAGGGTTTTTTTTTTTTTGTTTACTAAAATGTAGCAAAAACATCCAACAAAGACTAACAAAGCATGTACATGCAAGTATGCAACCAATCCTGGTAACAAAGCATGTCATTTCCAAGTGACCATCAATTTGCGGGTGATATGCTATGTACTTAAAATTCTAATTTATTCGCATTGTATTCTATAGACTTTTTTAAAACCTCGATGTAAACATGTCTCACCGATAAGCTCCAACTCTTTACTGGTCAATCTTTTATCTATGACTTCCTTACAGACCCATGCATCGATAGACTTCAAACGGTTAAAGGTCTAAAATGGTGGTTTGAGATAAGAAAAATTTCAAAGAGATGGAAAGCTACTATGGCTCTTAAAAAATGCACTCTTGGCTTGCAAGGGTGAAGTTAGGCAACTTTTCAAGAAATGGTGGTTGAGACAAGAAAATTTCCAAGAGATGGAAAGCTAAAATGGCTCTTAAAAAATGCACTTTGGAATTGCAAGGGTTTAGATAGGCAACTTTTCCAGAGATTCTATGGCACAGGCTTCGCACCTTACACAATGAACAACCTTTTTTTTTTTTTTTTTTTTTCTAATTAAAAGAGGGGGGAGGGGCGACCAGTGTAGATTTCCCCCCCTGGGCGTGACCATAGGGGCCCCCCCTCGCCATGGAATGTCCGGTTTGAGCCATAGCTACTGCCTAAGCGGCGAGCCCGTCACCACAACCCCACAAAGGTGCGAGTTGGTAAAGCCCAGAGTTGAGCACGCACTACTACCGCAAGCGGGTTCGAACTCGTGCCCCTGGAGGGGGGGATTTACCCGGCTGCTTTACCATCTCGACTACCACCTTGGTGGTACACAATGAACAACCTTATCTATTCATAGGTGGGGCAAGTAATCCTTTAGAACATGTTAAAATTATTGATTTTTACTTCAAGTTTTCTCACGGCATCAAGACGGCTCAAATCATGACAGCAGGGTTACTAGGGTTTTATCACTAACTCTAATGACAGCTCAATGCTTTAGCACGGACTAGGAGACAATCCAGGTGACAAAATCCTCTAGTGCAGGCAGTATCAGCCCGAACCAGGTGACGGAGCTCTCAGGCGTCACCTGTAATAGGCTGCCCACTACGTCAAGGAAACAATGCTCTCGATAGTCGCTTGGAACAGCTAGCGGGATGACGTTAAAGTGACGGTCCTTGTGCTAGCTCTCTAGGGTTGGTTCTTAAAATCTTTCACCACGATTTCGACAAGATGTCAAGGTGATAGTCCAAGTAACGATATCACTACTTCAACTAAAAAGACAAACTTTTTACTCCAAAACACTTATGTGTTGAAATGTTTTACAACCCTAGTTTTGATCAACAAATAGAGCCAATTTCTGAAACCTAAAAATCACTCACTTCGCCAATCGGTTAAAAAACCAAACATCAAAAAAATAAAATTACACATAAATAACAATTTACAAGTCCAATCACAGCCTAACAAATCACAACTAGACTTTTATTAAAGGAATATCTCAATGTACATGTCCACTGAATTCACAACATAAACTCATTGTGTGCATTAAGATTTGGAATCAAATTACGTTATTAATATATCAACACAAACTGATGTAGTGTCACTTAGTGGGATGCAAAGAAAACAGTAACAAGAAAAAGGGATAGATGATTCCAGATCTTGAGTCTATCAAAGATCTAAGAATTCTTCTCAAAACGTTAGAGTATATCCAGGGTTTAAAGGAAAAACTGAAGAAAGCTCAACTCTAAAGCTTCTTATTGAACAAAACTCAAATAATATCAAAGGCTACGTTCTAGGGTCTATAAAAAAAATATATTTATAGGCCCTCTAACCCTAAACCTAATAATAATACGAAATAGAGTCGGTTTCAACAAAACTGTGCGGCGCGTCTGCAATTTCGTCTAGACATGGTTGCGGACGATCGAGCCTCTCTATGACTCCCACTGATCCCTCGTCTACAATCTCGTCTGGACGGGGTTGTGGACGAGCCTCTCTACTGCTCCTTGGCTGCAATCTCATCAGGACGAGATTGCACAAAAACAATTCTAACTAGCTTTCTAATCTTCTTTTTATGGCCCGTTTGGACCTAGTAAACATTGGAATTAGCTGAACCTCGTGAAACATGACTTTGTAGATATTTGAATTAGATTTCCAAACCACCAAACTTATTCCAATCTGATGTCTGAAACTCTAGATATCTCATTTTTAGTAGAACTCATCAGGTGCGAGTTTCCCCCTACATCATCGCTCTTCTTTATGGAATTCTTAGCTTTCCGGTCTACATCATCTTCCCCGGATTGGATCGAATTTGTCCTCGAATTCACACCATCATTATTGAAGTACGTAAGGGGTAGGTTCCACCCATTCCCTCTACATCATTCTCCCCCTGTTGGAGATAATTCGTCCTCGAATTCGGATAATTCACAATTTAAAATCATGCATACAATATACATATATCCATAATTGTTGCACTCAACATATTGTGTATCCCACTTGAAGCTCCATTGGTCCTTTTGTGCATCATGTGAAGGCAACCTTGAAATATATTAATGAACATTAAACACATCCCCCTTACATGCCATTAGAAAAATAAATAAATTACATTCTTTTCATTACATTTCCAAGGAAAATCCTATAGTATAAATCTTCTACTTCAAATAAATAAATAGGGATGCCATGTCACTAGTATACTTCTAGGGTATACCTTATCCATTCATCACTAAATGCCATGTCACTAATATACTTCTAGGGTATACCTTATCCATTCATCACTAGATGCCATGTCAACTCCATCACTAAAATTGTCTTACTTTCAATCAACCAATCAATCATAGCATGTGATGAGTTATTGTATAGAAGCGAATGCTACTTTCTCAACTTAGAGCATTTTGGGATTGCGTTTGAAAGATAGAATTTTTAAGTCAAAAAACATTTTTTGGCAAAAGTTTCATTTTTAAACTTTTGTTAAATGCATTTAGGCCATTTTTAGGCTTTTTGAACCCTTAAAAGTGCTTTTACTTTCTTTTTTTATTAAACGAATACTTTTTTTATTCAAATGGACTTTTTGAGTGCTAAACGCACTTTTAGGCCCCTCAAACTCAATCTCAAATGCCGTTATAAGAATGGTCTTAAAAGTCACTAAACCTAGGGCATATATTCATGACATGTTAATGCATTTAGTTTTATAATTCAACAATGCATTCATTTATGTATTATATATAATTAAACTAATAAACATCACAAATGTTATGAATTAAAAATGAAAATCTGTAATATTTAAATTACCTCCAAAAAATATTTTGAAAAATATTCTTAATTAAGCCCCTTTCATTAGAATAATTTTACAGGCTAGGTGAACCAGAAATTTAAAGGGAGTGTCACCCTTGTCACACGCATGGTGGTTGGACCACCAAGTCCGCCACACGTACACCTCTGGTGCATGTGGGCTCATCGAAACAGCCTGCGTGCGTTTTAACATGCCTAGGCATTACAAATCATATATATTTAGGGCTCATTCATAAAGCCGAAAACAAGTATATTTAGGGCTCATTACTTGATAACCATAAAAAATTAATGGGGCCAGCTATCAAATAATCATCTGGCCCATTACTTGATAACCATAAGAAGTTATCCTAGTCTGAATATTTAGGGCTCCCATAACTAAGATGTTTGTTAAAACCCATGGAGAGTGACCCTTGGGTTCATGAGTTGGTTAAAACCCAATTTAATTTCCAACAAATTTGATTGAGAGCAGCTTCTAGCGGCTTCTTGTTTAACTCTTAAATTTGAGTATGTGCTTGTATTTCCTTCTTGCACTCGAAAAATATGGCGTAATAAACTAAGTACACATTTGTGACATTACTTACACTACAAGAAATCAGCTCATCAGGGACGACCTCATTATGGGCAACTGTAAAGTGGATGCTAATGATAATATATTAGCGTTCACTTTCAAAAGTCGATGTTGATAGATGATTATTAACGTCCACTCTAATAGTCAACCCAAATGATTAGTATTAACGCCGACTATATAGTGAACGCTAATATGTCGACCCTAATATACCGGCGGGAATTATACCAAAGGCAAGATAATATTGGCGTAATAAACTAAATACACATTTGTGACATTACTTAATTATGATTAATATTGGCTAATAAAATTCACATTTTTAGTGAAGAATATATGAAGATATATTCTAAAAATTTGGATTAGATATTGTTAGAAAGTTGGATGACGAGATCACGCACAAATTAATATGAACTCACATGATATATATGCAATATCATGCCACAACTCACACTAGCTTTGAGCATATGCCTATGGAAAGCGTTCAACTTTGTTCATGCTTCTTGCATGTACGTGTAATTAATTGCGCATGCAAGAGAAAATTAAAGTAATAAACAGGATATATATATGCCTATGGAAATATTACCTTTGGGTAAGGGTTGTTAGTTAATTAGGTAGCCCAATGATTCTGTACGATGGAATTGCCGGGCAAATCTCCTTTGGCAGTCAGCCATCTCCGCCGCCTTGTGAAATGAATCATTTGCAGGCGAATGGCCGTACGGCCAGGGGAGTAATTGCCCAGTAATGCATCCATACACTTGATTTGATTTGATTGAACAGTTTAGGGTCTCCTTGATTTATATATGCTGACGAAAAGAAAAAGAAAAAGAAAAAAAAATAAAAAGAGCAAAGTCTGGTACTTTCCATGCAAGTAGGATATTCTTAGCACATCCCTCTTGTTTGGCAACTTGTTAATTAATAGTGGTCCTGTGGCTTCAAATTCAATTCATCACGCAACCCAAAATTTACGTTTCTCTCTTGGCAGAAAAAAAGATGGAGGAGGATTTTCTCTAAAGAATATGCGCATATTCAATAATTGATCTCTCCGTTGGCTAACAAGCCTTGTGCATGCATGTATAAATTTAAACAGCTAGCACATATATACTTATTCTGCATTAATTACTTACATAAATATTTAAAAAAAGGAAAATTCAATAAAAATATCAACATATCTAAACATAGATACGTTGTCGAATCGAAATTGAATGAGAAAATCAAATGTGTACGTGGATTGCAGGCAGCCAGGCTTTTGATTCACATGCAGGGGGCAAAATTAAGAAATAAAGTTGAACAAAAATTAACTAAAAATATTTATAACAAATATAACTAACAAAATAAATAAACAATTCAACAAATTTTAATTATTTTAATTATTTTTTAAATTATATAAATGTAACTCTTAGTGTTAATTTACTCATTATAATTAATGAATCTTTGTTATTTTCATAATTTTCATTAAATACAATTATATATTTCATACAATTAAAATATTTAATAAAAAATATATATTCATCAACAATTAATTTTAAAAAGTAATCTATCTATTAAAATCTACACTTACTTACGATTTTATTATTAAATAATAAATTTATAAATAAATCAGTGTAAAATTTTAATTTCATATCTTAAATTTTTCAAGAAAAGATAAATGGTAAAAAAGAATGGCATTTTGTTTTATTTTAAGCACCCTCCAACCTCTTAAAAAAAAAAAAAAAAAAAAACCCAGTTGGCACAATTTTTAAGCAAATTTATAATATATAATTACTGCTTGACAATTTTTTTTGGGCTAAAAATTGCATTGAATTTATCACTATTTCACAGATATAGTTTAATATATACTAAGTAACAAGGATTGGGCACTGTTTTTCATATAAATGGACTAGTCCTGATGACTGGTATATGCAAATGTGGATTTGGCTTGTCCACATGCATTACATTTACTTTACATATGTTTAAAATAAAAATAAAAAATAAAAAATTAGAGATGATGAGGTAGATCACGTGGGCTAAAAAGCTAGGCTACATCTAGTTAGTTTATTCTTTTTATTGCATCAAGCCATCAACTCTCACAATACGGAGCATTTTGTCATTAAAAAAATGCAGCTAAAATTCAAGTTTCAATGTGAGCGTCAACTCAAACTTAATAAATGAAATGGAGCATTTTTGTTATGTAACAAAAACCGCACCGTTTATATCTTCTTCTTTGTGAGTTTCAATATTTAACCTAATTTTTAAATCTTTGAAAAATCTGAAACTGGAAGTGAAAGTTTGAGTGTGAGACTGTGTAACATCCATTGCCAACTGCCACTGCTGATAATGTCGATGCCCTAGAAGAGTGGTTGAGGGAGGGCATTCAAAGTATTCGAAAAAAAATTTACCACTAGTAAGAAAAAATTTTGAGGGTTGAGAGGGCATATGCTCCCTCTCGACCTCCCAGGGCTCTGCCCTTGATTGCATGGACTTATTTTTGGTGTCATTTTCTTACACATCTCTTATTAATTTTTTTTTGAAAATTTATAAATTTTTTTTTTTTTTTTTTTTTTTTTTTTTTGGCTTGGAAAGGCCTCTACTCTTCTATTCCCATTAAAGGAAAGGCAAAAGCCACTCATTTGTTGGTACCATTTTATCATCGATCACTGCCGATGAAATTTACCCCCAGCCTTTACAGACTACAACACCCGCTTAAATTTTTAAAATAAGTAGTTATTTGA
>NC_081542.1:38174148-38184843 GCF_901000735.1 Corylus avellana
TAATGAGTTCCAGATACTGTGAAAAGCTCAATGGATTCTTCATATGAAAAAAATTTAAAAAAAAAAATTTATGAAGCTGATTTCAGGAACTCCTGGGGAGGGGGGGAGGAATTTTATCATGCACTGTTCTTTTTTTTATTATTATTTTTTTATTTTTTTATCAAATGAACAGAAAAACAGTTTTGCATTCGTATGCTCTTTTCAAATGAATATACATAAGGTTAATTTCTCGTTGTAATTCCTTTATGAGTTCATGCTCTTCCTAGCTAGCTAGTCTCCATACGAGGTGATTCTGAGATTCACCATCTTTTCCTGTTATATATATATATATATATATATTGGACTAATAAAGTTATGTTTTATTTTATATAGCAGTTCTTGCAAACAGTAATTATTGGGTGAAGTGTAAATAAAGGATCGATGGAATCAATCATCCGTAGATATTTAAATCTGATCATAATTGATTCAGATTTGGTTGTAATACCCCAAACTTTAAGTAGGATTAAGTGACCTTTATTCATCCAAAACTACATATAAACCTTCTATTAATTGACTTCCAAAAGAAAAAGGGAGCTCCACTCATCTTTATAGATGATGTATGACGACACGTGAGCTGCATGCATGCCAATTCTAAAGCTAAAGTTCATTTGTTAAGCCTCGAGAAAACACCCACCACAACACAAATTAGTGTATATAAAGTGCAAAAGTTATCAGCCGACAATGACTAATTAGATACACTCAAATGGTAATATAAGCATAATTAAGTGGGACAATGACAACTCAGGACTCAAGAAAAAGTCAGAAACAAATACTCAAGAAAAAGTCGTCGAGTTAAAACATGTCCAGCAACTTGATCGACAATAAAGCCATGAACAAGGCTTCCACTGGGGACCACGTGCGCAAAACCCAAATCACAGCAACTAAACAAATAGACAAACACAAAGATAAACAAATACACAAACGCTGATCACCATGCAATTATCAAACATAAACCCAAATTTTAAGGGTTTTAAAAAAAAAAAACTAAATTGCAGCAAAAACATGCAACAAAGACTATGAAAGCATGTACATGCAACGAATCCTGGTAACAAAGCATGTCATTTCCAGCTGACCATCAGTTTGCGGGTGATATGCTATGTTAAAATTCTAATTTGTTCACTTTGTATCCTATAGACGTTTTCAAAACCTCAATGTAAACATGTCTCACCGATAAGCTCCAGTTCCTCACTGGTCAATCTTTTATATATGACTTCCTTACTGACCCATGCATCGATAGACTTCAAACGGTTAAAAGTTCAAATTGGTGGTTTGAGACAAGAAAAATTCCAAGAGATGGAAAGCTATAATGGCTCTTAAAAAATGCACTCTTGCATCGCAAGGGTGAAGTTAGGCAACTTTTCAAGAAATGGTGGTTTGAGACAAGAAAAATTCCAAGAGATGGAAAGCTACAATGGCTCTTAAAAAATGCACTCTTGGCTCGAAAGGGTGAAGCTAGGCAACTTTTCAAGAGATTCTATGGCATAGGCTTTGCACCTTACACAATGAGCAACCCTATCTATTTATAGGTTGGGCAAGTAATCCTTTAGAACATGTTAAAATTATTGATTTTTACTACAAGTTTCCTCATGGCGTCAAGACGACTCGAATCATGTCAGTAGGGGTACTAGGGTTTTATCACCAACTCTAATGACAACTCGAAGCGATAGCACGGGCCAGGACCTCTAGTTCACGCGCAGCATCAGCCCGAAGCAAGTGACGGAGCTCTCAGGAGTCTCTGGAATAACCTACGCACTACGTCAAGGAAACGGTGCTCTCGATAATCCCTTGGAACAGCCAACGACATGATGTCAAGGTGACGGTCCTCGTGATAGCGCTCTCAAGTTGGTTCTTAAACTCTTTCACCACGATTTCCGTCAAGATGTCAAGATGACAGTCCAAGTAACGATTTCACAACTTCAACTAAAAAGACTAACTTTTAGCTCCAAAACGCGTAGGTGTTGAAATGTTTTACAACCCTAGTTTTGATCAACAAATAGAGCCAATTTTTGAAACCTAAAAGTCACCCCATTTGGCAAATCGGTGGCAAAAACAAACAACATAAAAAAAATAAAATTACATAGGAATAACGATTTACAATTCCAACCACAGCCTAACAAATCACAACTAGACTTTTATCGAAGGAACATGTCAATGTACATGTCCTCTGAATTCACAACATAAACTCATTACGCGCATTAAGATTTGGAATCAAATTACATTATTAATATATCAACACAAACCATTCTCACAACACGAGTTCTCATATAAAAAAATGACAAGTATTGAAATAAACTGAATTTTAGTCACATAAAATTCCATAGAGCATAATGTGTCAATACGTCCAAAAGAACAATGTATCTCGATACAAATCAATAAAAAACGACTGTTAAGAAATACATGAGACATTTAAGAGAATACATCAATAATGCAAACAAAAGAAAAACTACACAAGTACGACACTAGAATGTCAACAACAGCAATCAACTCCCTTTCAAGATGGACAGCACTCCCTAGAATTGAAGATTCACATATAAAATCTGAATTGTTTTTCTTATTTTTTTTTAAAAAAGGCATATCATTCATTTCATTGTTATAAACTCATTCCAATGCATTAGAAATCATATTATCACATTTAAAATGGCAAAAACAAGCACATATGACCCTTATACTAATTTTACACAAAGGTTGTCTCATATATCTCACTCCAAGAGAACCTTCCCCAAATCAGATGTCTTTCTCGTCTTACCACCATTATGTATGCACCATAACAGAAACCATCAGCCTTCTTCGTCACTTAGGAGGCTACGAATGCCTCCCTTTTAATTTTTGCACTTCAAATTTTAGGGCCAATGATGGTATCCATTACTCATTAGATATTCAATGTAGAGGAACTATTTTTTTTTTTGTTAGGAGTACCTTTATAATCTTTACGCTCACTCTTAAAAAACCAATATTGAGCCTCCCTACTGAAGTCCTAATTAGGAATAAATTGTGGCAGATAGAAATTAGAAAGTTCAAAATAAGTGGAGAGTCCTTTTCACTTACAAAATAGGCATTTCAAATCAGTGGGGAGTCATCAAATAATTACTTCACTCACTGCTTGATATCTTTAAAACATTATTCTAATTTGAACCATAGCTCCATTAGCATATGTGGACACTCCATGAGTTGGTTAAAACCCAATTTTATTTCCAACAAAATTGATTTAGAATAGCTTTTGGCTTCTTGTTTACCTCTTAAACTTGAGTGTGTGATTGTGTTTCCTTCTTGTACTCGGAAAAATCCAGTATCATAAACTAAATACACATTTGTGACATTACTTATTATGATCAGTCATTAGAGTCCACGACGTAAGCTCAAACTTTAAAGTAAGAGCACGCAACCTAGTTGTTGATGTCCTTCCATGAGCTAGCAATTTAATGTTGGATTTACATATCTTGGGCGGTTGAGTAGTTCTCAAACTCCCCAATAAGATCGATGTACACGCTGCTAAGCATAGTAAAGCATGCGAACCATCTTTCGTCACCCAAGTCTGATAGTGTAATACCCCAAACTTTAATTAGGATTAAGTGAACTTTGGTTGGACTAATGAGATGTTAGGAATTCATTAACAGGGGAATCTTAGCTTTTTCTCTCTTTCGATTGTTAGCTGTTTGGAGCAAAACGTTCAAATATACCCTAGGCCGAAATGTTCTATAGTACAACCGAATGTTCAGCGGAAACCCTAGCCCCAAGCGTTCAATATAGTACAGCCGAACGATCGCTGCTCCGAACGTTTACCATAGTACAGCCAAACATTCACTTAAAACCCTAAGAAAGTTGGTCTGATAGTACACCTTGAACATTCGAAGGCTAGCAGTACTGAGAAATACCACCTCATTCATATCCATAACTGTTGGACTCCTATAAATACCCCTCCCCTTCACCCGTCCACCCCTCCACCTACTTTCGCCCATTCCTCTCAGTTTTCTTCCAGAGTGGGTGTGAGGGAATGCCTTGGAGGATGATGAGTCTTCTTGGTCTTTTGTTCTTCAAATGAGGTAACTTTCCTAACTCAACTCTTTTTATTAGTTATTGTTTTACTGTGTTGTTTATTTTTGTAGCATACATTGTAGGTTTGAGCCTCTGGTTGGATTTTGGCTTAGTACTACTTAAAGATGAATTAGTAGATTGATGATGTTGGAAGTGTCATTTACTGCATGAGTGCATTATTGTGGTTTAGGACTCTGTTAGGATGAGACCTTAGAACTTACCTAGAGGAGGTTTTGCTGGTTTTAGGTTCGAAATGGCCGGGTTCTTGCCCAACATCAAATGTTTGACCCTCCCTTGGATGAACATTCAACTTCTTTTAACCAAATGTTCGATGGTTAGGAAGTAAGCCTATTCTAAGCGTATTAGGATATATGGCTTGTTTTAGCTCGGGTTTAAAATTAATGATATTTTTTTTCTTAGATTTCAAGGTTGTGGAGTCTTAGAAAGATTTGGAGGAGGAACCCCACAACTCAAGTGGGTAAAAGTCACACAGATATTTGTTATTAATTCTTTTCGTATAAGCGTGATTATTTTATGTAAGGTGCATCTTTACAACTCACGTAAAACCTATTTTATATTAATGTGAAAATTGGTGATGAAGTAATAAGATGATGAAATGAATGATTTCTAAATGCATGCATGTAAAAGATAATAAATAATGAATTGCATCTTACGACACGATACCGCGATATGTTCGGGATAACAGTCATGGGCTTACTATTATTATAAGTGCTAGCCCTATGATAAAAAAGATTTACCTTTAATTTTTGGTATTGGATTTAATGGTTGTTTTGTGACGGGCGCATCATGTATGGATAAAGCCACGATTAAGGCTTTGCTAGTTGTGTGAACCACCCAAGGTCAGACTCGGTTGAACTACTAGTATATGATGATATGCGGCAATATCCGTTGCACTGGTATTATACTACAGGTCTCTCAGAACAGTGCTAACCTTACTAAGAAGGGGAAAATATACCATATGAAGTTGAGCTATGATATGATTCTCTTATTACATGTATAATATATATTTATATTGCATTTCTGAATATTTTCCAAATGATGAGCTATAATCTCTTGTTGGTGCATGTGATTTATAAATATGAGCTTTCACTATAGGAAAACTTGTACATTACGTGTATTTAAACTCACTAAGTCATGATTATACTTATATATTTTGTACTTGTGAAACATGTGTCGTTTTATAAATAATTTAGTTGGCGATAGATCCCGGGAGGCAACAAGTTTTTCTAAGGGATATAATGAGAATCATTTTTGAAGAGTTACATTCTATGTGGCTTAAGGATATGTGGGATGCTAATGAAGCTTCCTGCCAAGATATGATCGAGATTATTTATATGTTTTATCTTCTTAAATCTAAGCTTTTAACTTTATGTCATTTACTCTTAGATTCTATTTCTTAATCTTTATGTTATGTTGAGAACTGATCTTTGACCATAACTTTTGAAGAAATTATTTATGTTATAATACTTTAGATTCACTCTGTTCATTTAAAGAATTGTGGATATTATTTATTTGATATATTTGTGGTTAAGTTAAAAATCTTCTGCTACGAATTCTCTTCAGAGACAATGAGGTCCCTGATTCTTATTCATTGCAGAATGAGGCTGGCAGATGAACCATGAAATTAATTGCCAATTACTTAATTTCACCAGGGTTTTGCAAATAGGCTTCCATGTGACGCCGATGTTGGGCAATATTCACTTCTTTAGTTTGGGCCATGCTTCGGCTCAAGGTTTTCTTAGACTTCTTGTTTGTTAAGCATATATTAGATTTTCCTGCACTACATGTTATAATTGGTTCCATATAGTTTCTCTCCATTTACAAGGTTAGCAACTACGTTTTGAGTGGACATTTTTTGCTACATTCATTATGTGAGATTTAGTTAGCCCACATTCAATTTTAGGCCAAAAATCCAACTAGACCATGGTATTTTGTCTCATCTAGCGAGATCGAAAATATTGCCAAAATACACTAATTGATTTTGAATCGAACTTAAAGAGGATTTTAACATCTCATAATTCACAATTTAAAATCATGCATACAATATACATATATCCATATAATTGTTGCCCTCAACTTATTGTGTATCCCACCTGAAGTCCTTTTGTGCATCATATGAAGGCACCTTAAAATATATTAATGAACATTAAACACATCCCCTTACATGGCCATTAGAAAAAAATAAATTACATTCTTTTCATTGCATTTTCAAAGAAAATCCTATTATATATATATAAATCTTCTACTTCAAATAAATAAATGGGGATGCCATGTCACTAATATACTTCTAGGGTATACCTTATCCATTCATCAATATATACATACACGAGAACCACAATTACCAATGTCAACTCCATCTAATTTCACTAAAATTGTCATACATTAAATCAACCTATCAATCATAGCATGTGATGAGTTATTGGATAGAAGCGAAAGCTACATTCCCAACTTATAAGAATGGTCTTAAAAGTCATTAAACCTAGGACATATATTCAACATGTTAATGCATTTAATTAGTTGTATAATTCAACACACACACACACACACACACACACACACACACACACATATATATATATATATATATATATATAACCTAATAAATGTCACAAATCACATAAAAACAATTAAAAATGTTATGAATTAAAAATGAAAATCTGAGTTTTAACTCTTGTTTGAGTCTTAAATTTGAGTCTGTGTTTAAATCTTAAATTTGAGTCTCTGCTTGTATTTCCTTCTTGCACTTGAAAAATATGGCATAATATATAAACTAAGTACACATTTGTGACATACTTATAATTAATGGCTAATAAAATTCACATTTTTAGTGAATGTATGAAGATATATTCTAAAATTTAGGATTATATATTGTTAGACAGTACGTTGGATGACAAGCACACGCACAAATGAAACATATATATATATATATATATATATATATGCCACAACTCACACTTTGAGCACATGCCACCTTCTTTGCAAAGCGTTCAACTTTGTTCATGCTTCTTGTACGTGTAATTAATTGTGCATGCAAGAGAAAATTAAAGTAATAAACAGGATATATGTATGCCTATGGAATATTACCTTTGGGGTTAGATACTTAGGTAGCCAAATGATTCTGTAGGGTGGAATTGCCGGGCAAATCTCCTTTGGCAGTAAACCATCTCCGCCGCCTTGTGAAATGAATCATTTGCAGGCTAATGGCCGACTGCCAAGGGAGTAATTGCCCAGTAATGCATCCATACATACACACACTCTTGATTTGAATTTGATTTGGTTGATGAGCAGTCTAGGGGTTCTATGATGTATATATAGCATGACGATAAAAAGAGAAAAGTCTGGTACTTTCCATGTAAACAGGATATTCTTAGCACATCCCTAGCTCTTGTTTGGCAACTTGTTAAGTGGTCCCGTGGCTTCACTTCATCACGCAGCCCATGCATGCTCTTTTACTGTACTAGGTTTCCCACCCAAAATTTACATTTCTCTCTTGGCCGAAAGAAAGATGAGTGAGGATTTTCTCTAGAGAATATGCTCATATATAATTATTGATCTCTTCGTTGGCTAACAAGTCTTGTGCATGCATGTATGAAGAGCTAGCACATATATACTTATTCTGCATTAATTACTTAAATCAATATTAAAAATGGAAAATTGAATACAAATATCAACATATCTAAACATAGATATGTTGTCGAATCGAAATTGAATGAGAAAATCAAATGTGTGGATTGCATGGACTTACTTTAAATAGAGATGTGTTTGGTGTTATTATCCGACACATTTTTTGTCCATCTTTTTGAGAAATAATAAATTGAATATGTGGAACCATATGTGAATCTCATAAACTCAATGATAATTTTTTTAAATCTCTTATATGGGGATCCAAATCCCTTATATAGAGATGTACCTATTAATGACCAGAGTGTATATTATTGAAATGTACCTAGCTATTAGTATACATGTATTTACATTCAAGAAACTAAGGAACAAGATGAAACACCCGAGAACAACCATTGGAATGCGAAAGATCAACTGAAAAAGAGAAAAGAGAGAAGAGAGAAGAAGTCAATGTTTTCATTTTTTTTTATAAAAAATTTTGTCCTTATGTTATGTTAACTTAGAATGTTAGAGTGAGCAGATCGAGATCTTGTATGGAGAAAAGGCCCAACTGCCTATATATATAATTTCAAATTGTTATAATATATTCTGATATTTGCATTGTTTGATTTAGTTTCTAGTATATTTTGATTTTATTTTGTATTATTATATTTCCTATTTTAAACTATAAATAGACATAACCTGTACCCATTTACAAAACAAGAAATATCGTATTCAGTTCAAGTTTCTCTTTTCTAGTTATTTAACAATGTATAGAGACAATGTCCTCATCAATTTTAACTAGTCTCATTCAACTATAAATAGACATTTCTGTACACATTTACAAAACACATAAATATGGTATCCTGTTCAGGATGGAGGTTTTCGAACGGCAGGGAGCTTGCGTCCCGCCGTTTTTACCTTGTGGCCGTATAGAATCTCTTCTTGGTTTTTATTAATTTCTTTTTCCTCTTCTTGACTTTTTTTTTAATCATATTTTTGGCTTAGAAAGGGTCTGCCCTTCCATTCCCATTAAAGACAAAGCAAAAGCTACTCATTTGTTCGTACAATTCTGTCATCGATCACTGTTGATTAAATTACTCATTTCTATCAGTTTAAATCTTTCGAATAAGTAGTTATTTAATATGTTATGAGAAGAGATGTCTTGAGTTTGAACTTTGGCTTCGTCATTGACTTCCCATTACAATTAAATATTTCACGTGTTAAAACTCCCCTATTAAAATGCAGTTTAAGTCTATAGGTGAGCAAAAGTATTAAAGTATTGATTTAATGATTAAATTTAATTAATACTGATAAAGCAAACGTATCAAAAGAATCCACTACAGATTGAGCTTCACCAAGAATTATGGAAAAGAGATTAATTGGTTTAGGAAGTATGGAACTAGCCGTTGCAAATATTCCATACCTGGTGGACTTAGAAAAGATATTCCTATAATTTCTCAATGTATCGTTGAAGACTTCAACTCATGTGGATGTGTTTAGAAAGGGTGGACCCAGCTGTTGCAAACATCCCATATATAGAGGACCTAGACAAAGATATTCCTATGTTTGCTCAAGTGACCGTTGGAGACTTAAATGCTACAGACGTGGACCAAGAGAAGATTGCTTACCCTTTGTAAAATGAACTTTCCAATATTATCTAGTGTTACCGTTAGGAGTTTTCCATAGAAAAAAAATTGTACCGTTGTATTTCTCCTAAATATATAGAAGAGTCATATGGCTAGAGCAACTCAATGTTTTTGAGAAGCTCTTTGTCTTTCTAAACCAATTCTCTTATTTTTCTCATGGTATCAGAGCCTTGAAGCTCTTGACACGTCTAGACAAATGGCTCAATCATCAACATCCCTCACACTCTCTATGCTCAATCTTCATAACCTTATCACAGCTGTCCCACCTAAACTCAACTCAAAAATTTTTCTTGTGTGGCAAATGACCATTTTTCCATTAATCCAAAATCTCAAATTGGTGAACCATCTTACCGATGATCCACCCAAGGCAACAACTACAGATGAGTCAAATAAAGAAGTACCCAATCCTAAGTATGAAGAATGGCAATCCACAGATTTGCTGCTACGCAGTTGGATTACAGGAACTTTGTCAGAAGAAGCTCTCGGACACGTTGTTGGCCAAAATACTGCACGTGAGATGTGGTGTTGTCTTGAAGAAACCTATCTTCAGGCAACCAAAGAAAGAGAAGTTCAGCTAAAACGCCAACTTTAGATGCCCAAACCAGAGTCGACTTCCTTAGGTAATTATCTCACTTCTTTTAAATCTATTTGTGATAATCTTGCAGCCATAAAGAAACCAATTTCTGATGAAGACAAGACTGTGCAACTGTCTCATTGTCTTGGCAAAAAATATGATGTTTTTGTCACAACCATGCTGTCTAAACCTCCATTTCCCACATTTAGTCAGTTCGTCATGGCCTTACAAGGCTATGACATGAGATATGGTTATGTGACTAATGAAGAAAAAGAGGGATTTAATCCAAATCCCAATCCCAATTTTGCATTTTTTGGTCAACGAAATGGTGGAAGGGGTCGTGGATCGAATCGAGGTAGAAATCCAAGGTTCTCTTTCAACTCTCGAGGACGTGGATTTGCTCCAGCAAATCAAGCTTCCACTCATCATGGACGTGGGATCACTCGTGGAATAAATCAGTCATATGCACCTTTTCCCAACAATAATATTGTTGGTCGTTCTGCACAACAAAAAAATCAGTCATCTCAATCGGATTTTTCACGGCAAAATCAACAACAATCTCATTCAACATCTCAATGTCAAATTTGTAGACGCATTGGACACATCGCGACAAAGTGTTGGTATCGGTATGACTATTCCTATGATACTAATGAAAATCTCTCTCAAGCTTTTGCTGCCACTACAGTATCTGACCCACAAGATTCTGATCCAAATTGGTATACCGACACCGGAGCAAATTCTCACATGACCTCCGATCCAGGTAATCTTAATAATCCTCAA
>NC_081542.1:38184943-38210407 GCF_901000735.1 Corylus avellana
ACAACTGGCTATTCTATTTATTTGGGCTCAAACTGTATCTCTTGGACTTCCAAGAAGCAGCCCACGGTTTCTCGGTCGAGTGCTGAAGCTGAATACAGAGCCATGGCCTCCGCTGCAGCTGAAATTACTTGGATTACTTATTTGCTTTGTGATATCGGCCTTACACTACATCCTCCTCCTACATTATTTTGTGACAATATTAGTGCCCTTCATATGACAGTGAATCCAGTTTTTCATGCTCGCACCAAACATATTGAGCTTGATATTCACTATGTTCGCGAAAAAGTTGCTGCTGGTGCTCTTATTACCCGCTATGTCCCCTCTGCTTTACAGGTGGCTGATATTCTCACCAAGGCACTCTCTAAGGACCACTTTCATACTCTTCGAATCAAGCTTGGAGTTCTGCCTCCGCCGCCCTCCAGCTTGAGGGGGAGTGATAAAGCAAACGTATCAAAAGAATCCACTACAGATTGAGCTTCACCAAGAATTATGGAAAAGAGATTAATTGGTTTAGAAAGTGTGGAACTAGCCGTTGCAAATATTCCATACCTGGTGGACTTAGAAAAGATATTCCTATAATTTCTCAATGTATCGTTGAAGACTTCAACTCATGTGGATGTGTTTAGAAATGGTGGACCCAGCTGTTGCAAACATCCCATATATAGAGGACCTAGACAAAGATATTCCTATGTTTGCTCAAGTGACCGTTGGAGACTTAAATGCTACAGACGTGGACCAAGAGAAGATTGCTTACCCTTTGTAAAATGAACTTTCCAATATTATCTAGTGTTACCGTTAGGAGTTTTCCATAGAAAAAAAATTGTACCGTTGTATTTCTCCTAAATATATAGAAGAGTCATATGGCTAGAGCAACTCAATGTTTTTGAGAAGCTCTTTGTCTTTCTAAACCAATTCTCTTATTTTTCTCAAATACTTTAACTTGAACTTTGCCTCTGTCATTCACCTCACATTTCAATTAAAAATTACATCTTTAAGCTTTACTTATTAAGGGAAAGTTTAAACCCATAACTTAAGTAAGGAGAAGTAAATGAAACGATTAGATTCATCAATTTCTATCTACTTAAGCTTTTGAAATAAAAACACTAATGACCAATCAAGTGGGCATAAGATAATTTCACAAGTAAATGGAAACATTGTAATACATTCTTTCACCTTGCTGCGGTTGGTTTTGGACATAGGAAACCGACTGTCACTCTGATTTTTGGGTAGGAACTTGATTCCCCGTGAAAAGCTTAACTCTACCGTCTTTACATTATATGTGGGGGAAGATGCTCGTAGTTGAATCATAATATTCTACAGTGATCAGCCTCTAGTTGTCTTGAGAAATTGCTTTCTTTACTTTTCCTCTCGTAGATGGTTCAAGAAAATCTTGTCACAATACACGTGTATATAGAGAACCTTTCCAACACATCAATTTGAGGGACTTTAAATAATTTATGTCCATTGATTATTTGTATCACCAAACATGGGCTGCCAATTAGTGTACGTTCATGGGAGAAGTGATTTATCATACTAGTTCAATATAGTAATCGATATTTGAATACATGCATGTACATGTACCGTAGCACACTAGCTAGTTGAAATTAAGGTTGGCAATTTTTTATACGATTTGTGAACTCAACGTGAAACGACACGAAATTAAAGAGTTAGGGTTGAAAAGCTCGACTTGTTTAATTAAATGAGTCGAGTTATGGTTAACTTATATAGTTTTATACACATACCTCAACACAACCCAAACCGGACACATGGACACGAATTGCCGCCCCTAGTTGAACCGAAAAATATAAAAACATATTCCCCATGGGGTAGATATATTCTAAAGGTACGAGCATTAAGTTACAACAAAACTCGAATTATATGTAACTATTCAGCTTCCCACTGTTGTATGTTGTGGGATATCTCTGAAAATATTCTGCATTATGTTTAGTTGTCTTGGGTTCTTGGAGCAGCTTGGTTTCTGTGTAATTTCTTGTGTTGGTTATTTCCTTTTCTGTGGTTCTCTTTCGGTGCCGTTCTGGGTAATTATATGAAATCGAAGCATCAAGCTTTTTTACATCATATTTAGTTATAATCGATCATAACTCATAAGATACCCATCACAGGAATGGCCAAAAAAAAAAAAAGAAACGGAAAGAGGCAAAGAGGAAAAGAGCATATACGGGGAAGATCTCAAAATATGCTATCTGTCTTTGTCAGCCGCTCGTCATTCTTATCTTCGTTTTTGACCTTTAGCTTTCTTTTCCCACTTTATATTTTGCAAGTCAAAAAGTTCCTGGAAAGGGAATTCACATGGTTGAAAACTTAGGGCCTGAATATGCTTCTATTCGTAGGCTTCGATCTTTACATGTAGCTGGTTTTCAACAACGTATATACGAGTATGTATTAATGTATTTTACTTTGAGATTGATATATATATATATATATAACAGTTAAATGCGTAGAAAGTATCAAAAAACAGCGACTTGAAGATGTAACGAAGGCACTGTCGAGGCCTTCGCCTTCAGTGGAAGGGTGATGGTGAGAGGGAACAGGGACCACGAGGCCATGAGGCTGAAGAGAATGGAACATGTACAGGAATTGAACTGGCATATCCCTTTTCTTTTCCCTGGCATATCCACATTCTGGTGCGAATCCTGCACTATAAAACCACTGTGGAATTACTGTGGAAACTCGAGCATGAAGAGGGATTGGATTAAGGAATTGCAGATCGATGTGGGGTTAAAGAATAACAGTGCAGTCCTCCTTTGGCAGAGAGAAGCATGCAGATGCATGCATACTTCTGTTTTTTGCCAAAGGAGAATTGCCCTGCAATTCACCTACACATAGTTATATATATCCGGCCTCTAACTTCCATATTGTCGCTTAGAATGATTTCCAGCTGCTGACTTCATCTTTCAAACAAGCATTGGATTCCTTTATCTTTCGCAGGTAAATGCAGATGATATTAATTTGTCGGTGCATGATTATCCTGATATGAATTGTACGTAGCAGTAGGGGGCTATCAATTGCGGAGTCAAGCTTAAGAAGATATTAAGATTAAGGAGAAAATCTGATTGATATGACAGCTCAAGTGAGTACTATTTCCGGACTACAATGCTTCTCCTTTTTTTTTCTCAATTTTTTATTTAATTGGTAGCGTAATGCTTGGCGACGTCTTTCATTATAATGAGTTCCAGATATTATCCAAAGAGACGATCCTGTTGATTGGTTTCTTCTCAACTGGCTCAATCGATTCTTTATAAAAAATTAAAAATTAAAAAGAAAAAAAAAAAGAAAAAAAAGAAAAAAAAAAAGGTTCATGAATCTAATTTCAGGAAGAGGGAGGGGGAGGAATTTTATCATGCATGCTTTTTTTCAGATGAACATAAAAATAGTTTTGCATTCTTATGCTCTTCTCAAATGAATATGAAGTTTTGTCGATGTAATTGCCTTATGAGTTCATGCTGTTCACTGGCTAGTCTCCATACGAGCTGATTCACCTTTTTTTGCGGTTATATTTGATTTTCAATAAAAAAAATGTTACAATTTTTTTTTTTTTTATATTCTCTTGATCCTACGTATATATTGTTTTTTAAAAGTATATGAGGGCCTGATAGAGTAAGTTTTATCTTTCGGTTTTTAAGAGAATAATATCTGAATACCAAAAAATTACCATTAAATAACGTAACAATTCTTTAATAGCAGTTAATTGACTTTTCCCCCATTGTGGACCTCAAAGAAAAAGGGAGCTCCACTCATCTTGATAGCTGATATTGTATGACACGTGAGCTGCATGCATGCCAATTCTAAACCTAAAGTTCATTTGTTAATTAAGCCTCGAGAAAACACCCACCACAACACAAATTAGTGTATATAATTAAAGTGCAGAAGTTATCTCTTATCAGCTGACAATGACTAATTAGATACACTCAAATGGTAATATATGCCTCGCCAAATAACGACGTGAGACATGCAACAACAACTCCGGACCACTTTAGTATTATAATAGCAACAACAGCCTCCACATTTCAGAAGGGAGAAACAAAGACTCAAGAAAAAGTCAGCAAGTTAAAAACATGTCCAGCTACTCGATCGACAATAAAGGCATAGTAGAGAAAAAGGCTTCCAATGGGGACCACGCGCGTGCGCGCAACCCAAATCGTAGCAACCAAACAAATTAATAGACAAATACACAAATACACAAACACTGACCACATGCAATTATAAAAAATTGACCCAAATTTTAAGGGGTTTTTTTCACTAAAATGCTGGAAAACACAGCAAAGACTAACAAAGCATGCATGTCATTTCCATGCTTCAGTTTACGAGTGATATGCTATGCTAAAATTCAAATTTGTTCCCACTATATTCTACACATTTTTCCGAAACCTCGACATAATTAAACCTATCTCACCATATGCTCTTGCTCTTTAGTCGCCAATCTTTTATATATGACTTCGTTACCGACCCAACAATAGACTTCAAATAGTTAAAGGTTTAAGATGGTGCATGGTTTGGGACAAGAAAAATTTCAAGAGATGCAAAGCTACTATTTCTCTTAAAAAATGCGCTCTTGGCTCACAAGGGTGAAGTTAGCAACTTCTCAAAGGATTCTATGGCTTAGGCTTCACACCTTACACAATGGGCAACCTTATCTACTTATACCTTGGGCAAGTAATCCTTTAGAACATGAAAGGATAAGCACGGACTAGGTGATGGAGTTCTCAACAGTCCCACGGAATAGGTTGTGTCACTTCGTCAAGGAGACGATGCTCTCGAGAGTCTTCTGGAACAGCCAGCGTCAAGATGTCAAGGTGGCGGTCATGTTGACAGTGCTCTCAAGTTGGTTCTTGAAGTCTTTCACCATGATTTACGTCAAGATGTTAAGGTGATGGTCCAGGTAGCGATTTCACAATTTCAACTAAAAATACTAACTTTTTACACCAAAACACTTAGGTGTTGAAAAGTTTTACAACCCTAGTTTTGAAAAGAATAGAGCTTTTCTAAAACCTAAAAATCTCTCCATTGGCCAATCGGTGACAACACAAAACAACATCAGCAAAAAATAAAATTACAAGTAAATAATAATTTACAAGTCCAACCACACCCTAACAAATCATAACTAGACTTTTAACGATGGAACATGTCAATGTACATGTTATTTGAAATATAAACTTATTACGTGCATTAAGAATTGGAATCAAATTACATTATTAATATATATATCAACACACCAATCTCACAACACATGAGTTCTCATATATATATAAAACAAAAAAAAATTTAAAAAAAAAATGATAAGTATTGAGAATAAACTGAATTTTAGTCGCATAAAATTCCATAGAGGCTATAGAGCATTAATGTGCCAATACATCCAAAAGAACAATGTATCTCAATACAACTCAATAAAAACAACTGTCAGGAAATACATGGACGTCTAAGAGAATACATCAATAATAAATTAATTAATTAATTAAAAATTAAAAATTAAAAATTAAAAATAAAATAAATAAATAAATAAAAAATAAAAAAATAAAAACTACAAACTACAACACTGGAATGTCAATAGCTGCAATCAACTCCCCTCAAGATACGTACACCACTTCCTAGAGAATTCGTATATAAAATCCGAATTGTTTTTTCTTTTTTAAAAAAAGGCATATCATCCATTTCATTGTTATAAACTCACTCCAATGCATTAGAAATCATATTATCACATTTATAAGGGCGGAAACAAGCACATGTGACTTATATTAATTTTAAATGAAGGTTGTTTGGTATATCTCACTCCAAGAGAATCTTCCACAAATCGGATCTCTTGCTTGTCTTACAGCCATAATGTATGCGCAATCACACCAGCCATCACTTGGGAGGCTACAAGTGCCTCCCTTTTAATTTTTGCACTTCAAATTTTATGGCCTATGATGGAATCCAATAGAAGATAAATGTAGAGGAACTATATTTTCTTTTATTTTTATGAGTACCTTCAAAATCGTTATGCTCACTCTTAAAAAACCAACATTGAACCTCCCTACTAAAGTCCTAGTTAGGAAGAAATTGTAGTAGATAGAAATTAGGAATTTCAAAGTGGACAGCCCTTTTCAGTTACAAATTAGGCATTTCAAATTAATGGGAAGTTATCAAATACTCACCTCACCTACTACTTGATATCCTTAAAAGATTATTCTAATTTGAATTATGGCTCGATTAGCCCATGGGGAGACTCCATGGGTTGGTTAAAAACTAATATTAGTTCCAACAAATTTGATTGAGAATAGCTTTTGGTTTCTACTTTAACTCTTAAACTTGAGTATGTGCCTGTGTTTCCTTGTTGTACTTGAAACATCCGGTATCATAAACTAAATACGCATTTGTGACATTACTTATTATGATCAGCCATCGTTTGGTTAGAGTCCATGACGTAAGCTCAAACTCTAAAGTAAGAGCACACAACCTAGGTGATGTCCTTCGATGAGCAATTTGATGTTGGATTTACATATCTTGGGAACTTGATCGAGTAATTCTCAAACTGCCTAATGAGATCAAGGTACATGCTGCTAAGCATAGTAAAGTGTTCACACCACCTTTCTTCACCCAAGTCTGGTAGTGTAATACTTCAAACTTTATTTAGGATTAAGTGAACTTTGGTTGGACTAATGGGATGTTAATGATTCATTGACGAGGGGAATCTTAACTTTTTCTCTCTTCTAAATGTTTGCAGTTTGGAGCCAAATGTTCGACTACACCCTAGGTTGGAACGTTTGATAGTACAACCGAACGTTTAGCAAAAACCATAGCCCCAAGCATTTGACATAGTATAGCCAAACAATCGTTTGAAACCCTAGCTTTGAACCTTTAACATAGTACAGTCGAATGTTGTCTTAAAACCCTAAGATTGTTGGTCCGATAGTACACACTAAACATTCAACGGATGGCAATACTGAGAAATAACACTTCATTCTTATCCACAACTTTTAGACTCCTACAAAAAAACCCCACCCCTTCGCCCCTCCACCTACTTCCACCCATTCGAGTCAGTTTTCTTCTAGAGTGGTTGTGAGGGAGTGCTTTGGAGGATGATGAGTCTTCTTGGTCTATGTTCTTCAAAAGAGATAACTTTCTTAGCCCAACTCATTTTATTAGTTGTTGTTTTACTTTGCTTTATTTTCGTAGCACAACTTGTAGGTTTCAGCCTCTCGTTGGATTTTTGCTTTAATACTGCTTAAGGACGGATTAGTAGATTGATGATGTTGGACGTGTCAATTTTCTGCATGAGTTCATTATTGTGGTTTAAAACTCTGTTAGGGATATGTCAAAACCTTAGGACTTGCCTAGAGGAGGTTTTTGCTTGTTTTTGGTTCGAAATGGGTTTCTACCTAGCAACAAACGTTCAACCCTCCCTTGGACAAATGTTCAACCTCTTTTGACCGAATGTTCAATGATCAAGCAATAAGCCTACTGTGACCGTATTAGGATATATGGCTTGTTTTAGCTCAAGTTTAGAATTAATTGTATGTCTTTTCTTAAATTTCGATGTTATGGAGTCTCAGGAGGATTTGGAGGTGGAACCCTACGACTCAAGTGAATAAAACTCACACAGATACTTGTTATTAGTTCTTTCTTTATAAGCATGATTGTTTTATCTATCAAACATGCATGTTTACAACTCACATAAACTCACTTTATATTACCATGAACTCTATTTTTTGAAAATTGTTGATGAATTAATAAGATGAAGAAATGGATGATTTATAAATGTATGCATGTAAAAGACAATAAAAAATGAATTGCAACATATGGCATGGTACACTGGTACTGTGGGATAAAGGTTATGGGCTTACTATTATTATAATGGTTAGCCCTATGGTCAAAAAATATTTACCTTTAATGTTTAGCCTTGGATCTAATTGTTGTTTTGTGATGACAGCACAATGTATGGATAGAGTCATGGGTATACATTTGTTAGTAGCGTAAGTCACCTGAGGTTAGTCTCAGCTAGACTACTAGTATATGATGGTATGTGATGGTATCATATGCGGCAATATTAGGGGCACTAGTATTGTACTACAGGTCTCTCAAGACAATGCCAACGCTACTAAGAAGGGGTTAAGGGGTTAGATAAACCTTATTGAGTTGAACTATGAAATAATTCTCTTATTACATCATATAATCTATATCTATATTGCATTTATGAATATTTGTCAAATGATGAACAGTAATCTCATGTTGGTGCATGTTATTTATAAATATTTGATCTCTCCATGTGTATTTATACTCACTAAGTCCTTGACTTATACATGTATCGTTTCCACTTGTGAAACATGTGTTGTTTTATAAATAATTTAGTTGGCAATAAATCCCATGAGGCACCAAGTTTTTCTGAGGGATATAATCATAATCATTTTTTAAGAGTTACATTCCGTATGGCTTAAGGATAATATGTGAGATGCTGATGAAGCTACCCACTAGGATATGATCGAGATTATTTATATGCTTTATCTTCTTAAACCTAGGCTTTTAACTTATGTCATTTACTCTTAGATTCGGTTTCATAATCTTTATGTTTTGTTGATGACTGGTCTTTGACTATAATATTTAAAGAAATTATTTATGGTATGATGTTTCAGATTTACCCTCGTCATTTAAAGAATTATGGATTTTATTTATTTGTTTTCTTTTGTGTTTAAGTGAAAAGTCTTCCGCTACACTCTCTTTAGAGATCAGAATGAGGTCCCTGAGTCTTATTCATTGCGGAGTGAGATTAGAAGGCGAATCATAAAATTAATTACAAATTAATTAATTTCATCAGGGTGTTACAAATAGGCTTCCATGTGACAACGATGTCGGTTCATATTCCCTTCTTTAGGTCAGATCATGCTTTGGCTCATGGTTTTCTAAGACTTCTTGTTGGTTAAGCATATCTTGGATTTTCCTACGTTGCATTTTATAATTGGTTCCATCTAGTTTCTCTCCATTTGTAAGGTTAGCAATTACGTTTTGAGTGGAAATTTTTCGCTACATTCATTATGCGAGATTTATTTAGCACACATTCAATTTTAGGCCAAAAATCCAACTAGACGATGATATTTTGTCCCATATAACAAGATCGAAAATTTTGCAAAAGCTCGTAATCATCTCACCATGTAAGTTAGAAAACCACATCTAATTGATTTTGAATCTAACTTAAAGAGGATTTTACACATATATCCATAATTGTTGCGCTCAACATATTGCGTATCCCACCTGAATCCCCATTGGTCCTTTTGATCATCATGTGAAGGCAATGTTAAAATATATTGATGAACATTAAACACATCCCCCTTAACATGGCCATTAGAAAAAATAAATTACATTTCCATAGAAAATCCTACTATAAATCTTCTACGTCAAATAAATAAATGGGGATGCCATGTCACTGACACTACAAAAATTATGTTGATTAGTAACGTGTTAACTATTCATTACTTTTTGGCACGTTACAAATTAGTAACGTGTCAAAGAGTGACACGTTACTAATTATTTTAGTAACGTGTGAAATTCCACACGTTACAAATTTGTAACGTGTTAGTTTGACACGTTACAAATTAGTAACGTGCCAAAATGACACGTTACAAATTTGTAACGTGCCAGTTTGACACGTTACTAATTAGTAACGTGTCAGTTTGGCACGTTACTAATTAGTAACGTGTCAAACTGACACGTTACTAATTTTTTGTCAAATTAATTAATCCCATTAATATTATTTGGTTACATATTTGTTATTTTAAAAATATATATATGTATTTAAAAAAAGGGGATCACCCATATTTTTAGGTAGCATATATATATATATATATATATAAATTATGTAATTAATCTATAAAAATTATATATATAAAAATTATGAAAATTATGTAATTAAAAATAGCATATATACATTAAATGTTTAGTTTATATATATATATATATATATATAAAACTAAACTTATAAACATTTAATGATCCATTGCCAGCGCACGGGTTAGTTGATGTTTTTAGGTTGTTTGTCATGATCACCCATGGCCATGTCCTTTAGTTATTATTTCTTTTTTAATAATTTGTTAAGAGTAAATTTGTATTTTTATAAATTATACACAGGTAATAGATATTTTACTTAAAGAAATGCTACAATTTTTCTAGGTGTTCTTTTGGTCGTATGTGAAAATTATATTTTGTTTTTTTTTAAGGAACTGGTGAGGTAAGTTTTTCTTCTGTTTTTTTTTTTTTTTTTAAAACAATATCTACGATTAGGAGAACATTACAAAGAATCATTGCATCTTTTACTTATTACCCGTTTAATTTAACGCAAAACCCTAACATTAAGATATAAATTAAAAAAGACCGAAACATGAAATACCAACATTACAAATTTTAATAATTTGTTGTGATTGTATAAAACTCTTTACAATTTAAAAGTAAGTGAAGATAAAAAAAAATAAAATAAAACCATAGAGTAATTATAGAACTCAATGAAGGATAATTAAGAAGAGTCCCTAGTTCTAGAAAAAAAACAGGACGTTGATAGATATATAAGATAGGTACGTGCTTAGCTTGGTCCTAAAATAAATAATATTTATTGCTAATTTAAAAACCAAGAGACAGAGCAAGCCTCATCGTACACAGACTAAAACTGGTCTTTTTAATATCCTATATATTTATTTTTAGCAACTTAGTAACGTGCCACGTGTGGCACGTTACTAAGTTGCCACATAATTATTTTTTTTTGAATCTTTTTTCCCCTGGCCTGCACGAGTACTTCTCCCCCAAAGTTCTCCTCTTTTTTCCCTCTTCTTTTTCTTCTTCCTTTTCTTTCCCTCCAGTCCAGCGCGCCAGCACCGTGTATCCCCTCCCAAACAGTGATTTTTTTTCTCTCTTCCTCCTCCGGCCGTTTGGTTCTCCTCCGGCGTTGCTGCATTTCTGCTTCTAGCTCCTCCCATGTGTGCGCCCTGCCTCCTCTCTCCCCCGCTCGTTTCCTCTCTTCTACGTTGGCCGGCGTTGTCTCCATCCCGGTGACCTCTGTCACTCCGGCGGCGTCGAACCCAGGTGACTCTCCGACACTCTCCCCCTCTCCAATACTATACTGCAGGTATATACTCAAATTTCTCAAATTTGATGTTTGAGAAATTTGATATAGGAGTGAAAAGAAACCCATTTTAATTTCTCAAATTTGTTTAGCTTTTGTTTGATTTCCTGCAACCATTATTGTTTGAATGTCATATTATTTGTTAATTTTTAGGCTTTTGTTTGATTTCTTGATATTATTGTGTGATTGACATATTAGGGGATTTTTTTGATATTATTGTTTGATTGATTTAGGAATCTTAAAATTACTGTTTGGCAGCTAAGAAAGCTGAGGAAAGCAAAGGAAAAGGAAAAAAAAAAAAATCACCTTGATTAATAGTTGTTGCCTGTTGGTTGGTTGCTTTCTTTAATTGCACTCCATTTTGGGTTCTCTGAGTTTGCTTTGCGTTTGTGGAATTGAGTCTGTTTGATTGATCAATTTGCAAAGCTGACAAAATTTGCTGGTTTCAACAGCGGTTGATATGTAGGCAGAAAGATATGAGAACCATGTTCTTATTCGTGTGCTGTGTTTTGTTGTTGTGGGTTGAAATTCAATTGGTTCTTTCGGGCTGCTTTATGAGATTATTATATATCTAAAAGAAAAAACTACGACTTGTTTGTGATTCAGGTTCAAAAAATGTCTTTCTTGCCAATCTTGAAATAATAAAAAGAAAGGGAAAAAATATCTGGAGGACCTTGTTTATGTGTTATTTTGGGTCTTTTAAGCAAGACCTAATATTTTTACTTATAATATTAGTAAAAATATTTGTGCAATTTTCACAGTACTTTTCATAATTTTCTTTTTTGCAATTGCGGAACTTGGATTTGCACCAAATTGGAGGCCATATCATAAAACTAGAAACAATATTCCAGCTTTGACACCAATTTGTTGGTATATAAATTACAAACTAATACCAAGATAAATGGGTAATAAGGTTACAAACACTATCACACCTTTCGCTCACACTTCTCACATACAAAGAATAGAAGAAAAAACTAAAACAAGATGAACCAAATATTTGAAACACGCTGCTTTATTATTGAAGAGAAGGATCAGCTCTTGGCTGATGAAAAACGTACACACCATACATCCCTTATAAAGGAAATTCTCAACACAAAAAGTCAAACCAAGCACACAAATGTCAAGACTACACATTTAAAGCTATGAAATGAAAATCAAATGCTAGAAGAAAAACGTGTCCACCAACTTGCATGCCTTCTAGACTTACTTGTTTTGCATTTTTTTATTTGCGATTTCCGGCATGAACAACACATTCCAGCTCCAAAGCAGTAAAATATATCAATGATTTTAAATAATAATACTAACAATAATTCTTAACAAATAATCATTATCATTGTCTTCATCCTCGATCACATCAGAAAAATTTAGAAACCAACATTTTTTTCTTTATACAGTAAAATAAATTATAGGGTTGGTCAATCAATTTGTCATTAGAGTTTCTAGGTTTAATTTACCTTAATTATATGCTCTAGGCAAAGGGATATATATACCTCAACAACCCCGTTTATATGATTAACTCAATTGGAGAGAAATTGCAAATACAAAATTGGAAGAAAAAAAAAAAAAATGAAACCAAGTAATCTTATTTAAAAAAAAAAAAAAAAAACCTTATACCAACCTGGACTAATTATTACAGCCATTGCTAGAATTCAGGTATCTTTCCGTTTATACAACAATTTATATATTTTCTAATTAATCAAACAAATTTCTTGTTTTTGCTTGGATCTGTGTTATTTTGTTCTCTTTTTTCTTCTTTTTTTTTTTTTCTTTTTTTATATAATAGTTATTTTGATCTATTACTGTTTAACACATGTACACCTTGCCGGCAGCAGCCTCATCTTCAATCAAACTAATGATTGGTGAAATACTCACAAAAAAAAAAAAAAAAAAAGATTGGTGACATCTGATCATTCCAAAACCCACAACTCTATACTAATATTAGAATTTAAATTTACAAGGCAATGTTACTATGATATTATCTGAAATCATTATCAATTTGAACCAATTAATGACTCTTGACTTCAACTTCAAGTCCTTCATATGTGTTTGGTGATAAGCTATACTGCTGTTATTAGGAACAACCTTCTTCTTATCTTGAACTCCATCCTTATCGGCTACCACATCAGCAAGACCCTGCTTCGATGTTTGTAGAATCATCTGCACTTTGTTTACATTATTTGTCACTTTAACAAGAGCCTCTCTCTATCAAATAGATAAAGACTCGGGTTCTAGTTCGGGATCCAATAGATTCTTCTCTAATTGACCTCCGATTGATATTTTAATTAAGTAAAGAGAAATCAGGAAATGATTTGGACGAACCTCACTAAAAGATTGATATTTCATAATCTTCTATATTTTGTGTGACATTGTTCTTCTCTACATGTCCCTAGATTAGTAGGCTACAATTATTTGGACGAACCTCTATATATATATATATATATATATATATATATATAGCATCGTCAAAGTTATCACTAGCAATAAATTAGAAAGAAAAAAAAAAGAAGAAGGATGTTGACCATAGGATCTAAATTGACTGATTAATTTAAGGTAGACCCCATTAATTGAATGCTGTCTTTTTTTATTTTGGCCAGAAAATTGAATATATATATTGTGAGTCTCACATAATCTTGATGGTTATTACAAAACTAACTTCGACTTACTTAATGTACGTAGTAACGCTATGGACAAGAGTTGGATGACGAAGTCTAGGGGTATGAAGGAATACAGAGACGGGTGTAAATCATTTGTAGACTTTGCAGTTAGGAATTGTAGAACTCCAAATGGACTTATTGCGTGCCCTTGTAAGATGTGTCGAAACAACAGGAAACACCCGCCAGGGTTGGTTTACGAGCACTTGACAGGGGGGAAAGGAATGTGGCCACAATACCAACAATGGATTTTTCACGGCGAGAGGCCTGTAAGAGCTCCAGTTGAAGACGCTCATTTGAACCGTCCGACCGTACATGCGGGTGAAAGCGGAGAACAAGGTGGAAATATGCACAGCCTGTTGCGTGATTTATTTGGCATGCACGAAGTCAGGGAAGACAATTGTGAGCATCAAGTCGAGGTGGAAGGTGAGGAAGAACACATTGTGCATGATGAAGCCGATGAATGTGACGTACGAAAGTACGAGCACTTACTTAAAAACGCGAACCAGCCACTTCATGAGAAGACCAAACACAGTAAATTGAGTGCTACTGTACATTTGTATAACTTGAAGTGTGTGGGTGGAGTTAGTAATACGATATTCTCAGCTTTCCTAGATTTCATCAATCAGTTGCTTCCTGTAGATGATGGGGGTTTGCCCGGTAATACATATGAGGCGAAAAGGTTTCTAAGGGATATGGGACTCGGGTATGAGAAGATACCGGCTTGTCGTAATAACTGTATGTTGTTCTGGAAGGGCAATAAGGATTTAGAATTATGTGTTAAATGTGGAGAATCTAAATGGAAGGATGAAATCTATTTAGACGAGGATGGGCAGCCCATAACGTCGAGTAAGCGACGTCCAATGAAAGTGTTGCGGTGGTTTCCAATCATACCACAGCTACAAAGGTTGTTTATGTCGCAGCATACTGCGCTCCATATGAGATGGCATGCAGACGGCCGCACAAAAGATGGTATGTTGAGACATCCGGCCGACGGTGAAGCGTGGAAGTCATTTGATAATTTATATCCGGATTTTTCAGCGGACAGCAGGAATGTAAGGCTTGGCCTCACCTCAGATGGGTTTAATCCTTTTGGAAACTTGAGCACATCCTACAGTATTTGGCCTGTAATGCTAGTACCATACAACTTGCCTCCTTGGATGTGTATGAAACAAACTTCTTTTATATTATCTTTGATTATTCCAGGTCCAAGTTCACCTGGAATGGATATAGATGTTTACCTGCAACCTTTAATTGAAGAATTACATGAACTATGGAATGTAGGGGTACAAACATTTGATGTCTCCCTGAAAAAGAATTTTATGCTCAGAGCACAGTTGATGTGGACAATTAATGACTTTCCCGCATACGGAAGCTTGTCCGAGTGGCCCACCGGGGGTGGAAAGGCATGCCCTTGCTGTATGCATGCAACAAAGTCTAGACGATTAAAATACGGGAAAAAATTTTACTTTATGGGGCATAGGCGATACTTGCCCATGGATCATCCATGGAGGCGGAACAAAAGAACTTTTGACGGTAGCCAAGAACTAGAATGTGCCCCCAATGTGCCAAGTGGAGATGAAATTCTAAAACAGTTAGAAGGGATGGTATTTGGGGATGAGACCGCTGGTAAGTCAAAGCCCATTGATAAATCAAATAGGAAGAGGACTCATAATGATAATGTTGTGTGGAAGAAGAAAAGTATTTTTTTTAGGTTGCCGTACTGGAAAGATAATTTATTACGGCACAATCTTGATGTTATGCACATAGAAAAAAATGTGATGGACAACATAATAGGCACACTATTGGGTATCAAAGGGAAAACAAAGGACAACCTTGAAGCACGTAAAGACTTGCAAGAATTGGGTTTGAGACCTACACTTCATCCGTTCACGGCAGATGGGATAATCTATATGCCCCCAGCTTGTCACACGATGTCCAATGAAGATAAAACTAGTTTCTTGAAAGTTCTTCGAAATGTTAGGGTACCCGACGGATATGCCTCGAACATTTCCAGGTGTGTACATCTTAAAGACCGATCGATTTCGGGAATGAAGAGCCATGACAATCACGTACTGATGCAACAACTTCTTCCTATTGCATTGCGTGCTACGTCACTGCCAGATAAAGTGGTTAGACCTCTTGTTGAACTGTCTGCAATCTTCAGAGGCATTTGTTCGACGGCATTGACTGCGGAGGATATGAATCGTATTGAGAGTGATGTCTATATCACTTTGTGCAAGATGGAACAAGTATTTCCACCTGGGTTTTTCACGAGCATGGTTCATCTTGTCGTGCATCTTGTCCGTGAATGTCGCTTCGGTGGACTTGTACAATATAGGTGGATGTATCCGGGAGAGAGGTAAAGTTAATTCGACACAAGACCTACATTTTTTCTCTCTTCATTTATTTAAAAACAATTAAATCCAATGATTGACTGCTTTGATATGTAGGAGCCTTGGGGGTTTTAAATCTAATGTGCGAAATAAAGCGGCTCCTGAGGGCTGCATTGCGGAGGGGTATATTGCAACTGAGTTGGTGACGTTTTGCTCTCATTATTTAGATAACGTACCGACATTTCACAATAGGCCGCAAAGAAACCCGGATGGGTCTAAGGGGGCTGGGACACGAGTCGACCTCGACAAACGCACATTGACTCAAATCCACCGTTATATTATGTTTAACTCGGAAGAGTTTCTCCAATTACGGATGTGAGTCGGTTTATAGCATAGAATGTTCATTTATCTTACACCCTTAGTTGTATCTTATGGTTTTCATATTTAATTTGAAATTGTAGGATGCACATGGATACACTTAGGGAACCGAGAATTAGGGGGCGACTCACGGATGATCAGTTGGAAACCCAACATGTTGAGCAATTTTGCCATTGGTACCGTGACTACGTAAGACTAATGTCATGTGTGCCTATTAAATTTCTTGTATTTGATTCTTATTTCTATTCCCTCAACACACTAACTATGCGACTTTCATTATATTATACTCACAGGTCGATCGTTTAGACGATCAACGTAGGAATGAAATGGGTCAGAAACTAGTAATACATTGTAGAGGGCCGATGATCTCAGGAGTCCAGTATAATAAATATGTTGTGAACGGCAAGTTGTTTCGTACGGTTGCACATGATGTGGGAAAGAGGTCGCAGAACAGTGGGGTGTGCGTGCCAACTGTTGATGGCCAAATATACTTCGGGAAGCTAACCCAAATACTTGAGGTGGAGTATTACGATAGGACGAAGTATGTTATGTTTAAGTGTGATTGGGCGGACAACACATTGGACAGGGGATATAAGGTGGACAAGTATGGCTTAACATTTGTGAACTTTAAAAACCTTGTCCATACGGGAGAGTTGATTACTGATGAACCGTATGTGCTGACATCTCAAGTGGAACAAGTTTTTTACGTTGAAGATGAAAGGAACCCAGATTGGGCTTGTGCTGTAAGGACAAAACCTAGAAACATATACGACGTTGGTCAGGGCGAAGGGTCTCATGATGATCATGTCAACTACCACGAGAGTGAGCCACTAGTATTGAACAGAAATCATGATGATCCGCATGATGACGTCGAATACGTTCGACAAGATTTAGCACCGATCGAAGCGTATGTTATCACATTATATTTCAATATTGTGTACATGTTTGGCTTTGTTATATATTTATACATTGATTGTCATTCATTGGTTTGTTGGTGTATATTTAAACATTTATTGTATATCTAATACATTGTATAGATTACTAATCCCGCGCTCGTTTATTTCGCAGGGTAGTATGAGTAATCGAGGGAGGACAAAAAGAGGACGAGGGACACCGTCTTCTACGCGACAGACTACGGGTGGACGTGGGTCGAGACTGTTCGACCCTAATGACAGTGAGGCGCAGGACATTGCTATGCTACTGCGTCAGCAGCCAGGGTATCGACCGATACTTCCAGAGCATGTAGACGAGCCACCCCCTGCGACACATAATTATATCTTCAACAATAATGAAGATATTCCAGGCTCCTCGAGTCAAGTAGACCCAGATTTGCTTGACCCATCCCGTCGGACAGGCCTTACCCAGTTCGGGCAATCTCCGGATTTGCAATCCCCGCCAGCAAATTTGACCCAGCTGGGTCGGTTGCTGCACGACTTTTTTGATCGCCCGCCACACAGCATAGCACGCGTGGATGATAGTGATACGCAGGCCGATGAGGACATTGAGGTGGAGACAGCTGACTTATTGGACGGCCAGCCTGCTGGACTTGCTGGGCAAGTGTTGGGTATCAGCGAGGTTCGGACGATAGGTATGTATAGTAGTCAATGTTGAAATAAGTATGTATTTGTTTATATATTTTATTCTATTTATAAGCATTCACTTCCGATTAATGTCGGTATTTTTTAATTTTTGTGTGTTAAACATCAATGCAGATTCACAGAATAATATTGAAGTGTTGCATATAAATACGTCGCGCAAGGTATGGGACATCCCCCTTGGGAAAAGGATTGTGATGGAGTATAATGGATCGTGGCAGCCAGTAGGACTAAGCGGGTCAAAATTTAGACGGGTGACGGGCAAGACTGTGAGGGGCGGGGCTTTCCTTAGGATATCTGACGACTGGTTGAAGGTACCCGACAACACGAAGGAGGACTTGTGGAGCTCATTGATGGTATGTGAAACGTTACGAAATTCTCAATTTACAACTGTACATAGCAGTTATTTGACTCACTGGTACTAACGATTAATTGATGTACATGTCATAATTTCTCAATTTGAAACTTATGCAGACGCAGTTTTATATCCCGCCTGGCTTTGACATTGTGGCGATCAAGAAGGACGCATTCAGTGACATGGGCGACAAGTTGAGGCGTTGGAGACATGACTTTAGAGCGAGACTCCATATTCAACGAGGTGAGACGCCTGCGATAGTGAAGCAAAGGATGTCCCAGCTCCTTAAAGACTACAACACGACAGACGTGGATATATTGTTGGAGCAATGGTGCGATCCCGCGTATCAAGTAGGTTACTAAGTTAATTTCAATTGTGTAGTTTCAGTAACAGTTTCATATTATAAAGATGTGTCACAAATTAATAACGTATATGTGTTGTGTACGTGTAGGACTTTGCTCAGCATATGAGAGAGATACGAGCCAAGAATAACACACCACACTGCACTGGCTCGAAGAGCTTGGCAAGGTTATGCAATGAGGAGGTATGTCTGTCATTTACCATTTATATACATATATATGTCATCATTAATTTAATATACATACTAACATATGGATTGTGTTGTGGGTTTTTAATTGCAGCTAATTAATACGGGCATAACTCTTACTCGAGCGAAGGCTTACATCAAGACTCACCGAAAGACAGACGGTAGCTTCCCAAATCGGGTGGTCGAGGAGAGAGTTGTATGTTGTTTACACCCTTCATCTTTTTATTTGTATTTGTGTATAGAAAATTTATTTGTGATGGACAACATAAATAACAATGATTTGATGTAATGTAACTTACAGTTGTTGATGGAGGAGCTAGTGGAAACCGATCCTGCAGAATTGGTAGACGCTCCTCATGGGACCATTCGGTGGGCACCAAACGACGTATACGCCCAAGTGCACAACTCTAAGCCAGAATATGCGGGTCGTGTTCGGGGGGTTAGTAAGAATATTCTTCCTACGCACGGCAACATCTACTCTTACTATAAACCATCCTCACAGAACCCAAGAAGCTCAAATGTCCCGGAAATGATTGAAAGAGCACTCGGAGCTGAAAGGGAGCAGCACAAGATAGATATGGCTGCACAGTTGGCACAGCAGAGGTCTGAGATTACTGCGGAGTTTAGTGCACTTATGGCTGCACAGATGGCGGCGTATGAGGCCCGACTTCGTGTGCTTGAGAGCTCGAGACATGTCTCCGAGCCAGAGGTGACCAATGTTAGAGCTCCGCCAGACTTAGAATCCCCAGTCCGTGCGATTGTGAGGTCCTCAGTAGCTAGCGGACCAGGTAAAACTATATTAGTTTTTGTTTCTCTTAAAGTAATACGAGTAACTTCTGAAATGGCTATCAATTTAATAGTTAATAAATTTGTTTGGTAATCACACTTTGTTCATATGTTTTTGGAATACATGCATGTGTATAACACATTTATACGGTAATATGTGTAGATGACGTAAGGCTAGAAGCTGAGGATGACAATCAAAACGAACACCCACAACGGACCCCGAGTGGACAAAAGTCTCGCTTATCAAGACATTGTACCAGAGGTTCAGCAAGCCCGTATGTATACATATGACTTCTTTCGCGCCAGTTATTATCGAATATTTATAAATAGCGTATATACTTAACTCAAAATACTTGGAATTAGGAATACAAATTAATATGTGTTGTGGTTGTGGAAATGCTGGATACGCGTAGATCATATATATGCTTTGTAATTTTAGATCATTTTCACAGTTTGGATTATCATTGAAACTATAGCGTTGTACTCTAAGGTGTGTGTTGGCAGTGTAGCTATTATACCAAAGAAAAATTAAGAAAATAGCGGAAGAAATCGAAATCCAATGGTTACTTTCCAAAAGTACTGGGCACTATCTAATTACTTCATTCTTATGCTTTTTGAAGATTTATTTCAGATTTTTTTTTGGAAAACCGGTAAAATTAAGTTTGCCAATAATAATATTGTTGATCCGGAAAAGTTGTAGAATTTGATAATATATATATATATATATATATATATATATAGGCAGGCATGCATCTTAGTTTTGAGTTGCAGTAAGAAAAGCTTAATTAATTAGGTGATAATTCATTGTGTGGAAATGCTCATGCCCAAATAAATTGGATGTTTTCTCTACCCTTCCAATTTCCATATATAAACAGAAACTAAAAGACCCAAATAATCGAAATGTGTCTATCATTGAACATGAGAATTTGTTTTTTTATGAAAGAAAATTAAAAGGAGTTTATTAGAAACCCAATAATAGTCATAATAAATGGTTTAAAAGATATGATAATGACATGATTATCACATCTAGCTACCGTGTAGCTAGCAATTAAGGATGCATAATATATAGCGTTGAAGTTATTTATCGTCTGTTTATTCACTTCACTACTGTTAAATATTGTTGAGTATGACGTTTGTATAGTTTGACGAAGTTAATCGCTTAGGACTTGATGATTCCTGATTGATTGTTCGAGTGTTTGTTTGCTAACTAATTGTTGTGTAATCATTTGCAGTGAGTGCGGAGAGATCGACCCGTTATGATGGTGTTCACCAGATTTTTTGTTGGGGTGTTTATACGTAATGTACTCGAGAATCACTTAACTTGTATGTTTAAGGTTTTGTTAATGTATATGTATATAGTTATAATTTATTTGTGAGACGCCTGACGTAATATACAACAATGTTGTTGTATATATATATCAATTTTTGTGGACATGAAATGGATATATGTTGTGGGGAATGTTGGGATAGGACTTGAGATGTGGACAATGACGTAATATACAACAATGTTGTTGTATATATTGGGATAGGAAATGGATATTGTGGACATATTGTGGAATGTTGTGGGGAATGTTGTTGATGGACATATACAATATTGTGGACATATTGTATATATTGGAATGTTGTTGTATATATTGTGGACATGAAATGGATATATGTTGTGGGGAATGTTGGGATAGGACTTGAGAAATGGATGTATGTTGATAGCAATTGATGATGTATGGTGAGAGCAATTTATGATGTATGATCAGGTGTGTACAAAATAAACAAAATTTGGAGAAATTAATTTAAAAAAAATTTTTTTTTTTCATGCACAAATTCGTAACGTGTCATAAACTGACACGTTACTACTTAGTAACGTGTCAATTTTTGACACGTTACTAAGTTAGTAACGTGTCAATTGTTGACACGTTACTAAGTAGTAACGTGTCAACAATTGACACGTTACTATACTTAGTAACGTGTCAGTCTTAACACGTTACTAAACGGGATTTAGCAACAATCAAATTCCTAACACGCCAGACACGTTACTATATACATGTTACTAAAATTTAGTAACGTGTTAACCCTAGTGACACGTTACTAAACCACTGTTACTAACCCACATAATTTTAGTAGTGTATTATAACGTATAGTAGGAGGAGTTAGAGATTTAGGAACATACCTATTTCACTAATCCTTTACATTGAAATATTAGAATAGACCTCATCCTCTACCTACGTTGCAGTAGTTAGTAGTAGAATAGAACATAGAATTTCTATCTAACTACAACTCCACAAACCCTACTAGAATTGAAATAGATAAATAAATAACAACTAACAACTAGAGCATGCTTTATCTCTTGATCTTATCTCTTGACTAAGTAATTTCGTAACATTCCTCCCTTCTTAAAATTACCCTTGTCCTCAAGGGTAAAATTTGAAAATCTTAGTAGATTTCCAAAGGGGCTCCAATGTCTTCTTGATGACCACTGTGATCTTCTCTGGGCTCTTTCTCTTCCGGATATATACCCTAAAATAGGAATAACTTCCTGCAACGATGACTTGGCATGAAACATTCATCACAATTAAAACATAGGCCACGGTCACGCCTCACTTGCAGTTCCGTGGGACTTAGGCGCTTCACCAATGGTTCTTGGGAGCGGGTCAATGCAGAAGATAGTAAAGGTGGAGGGTTAGGTTCTTTAATGCTCACGCCAAATAGATTTCGAGTCACTTGATTGTGAGCTTCATACAACGGTGCTAGCCTGATTGCTTTTGTCACATTAGCAGACCTTGCTGCTTGTACCTCCGTTCTTAATTCACCTTTAGCCCACTCACAAAACACCCCAATTGATGTGGGATGGATAACTTCCCTACACGGCTAAGAAGTTGCTAAAACTAGAGTTGGTACTCCCTAACTGATCCGGTTTGTTGGAGCTTTGTGAGATCTCCAAAATGGTCTTCATATACTGTCAGCACATAATGGATATGGAGGGCTGTTTTCAAGGAATTCCAGGTAAGAAACTCCTCACTTTCTCTAAATAGTTGATACCACATCCTAGATTCACCATCTAGGTGATATGCTGCCAATGGTAATTTTTCCACATCTTCGATTTGTTTAAAATCGAAGTATTGTTCTACCTTGCAAATCCAAGTTGTAGGATCTTTGCCCCCAGGCTATTATGAGAGCTCTTTGAATGTTTGTCACGGGTTTTGGATGGTGGTTTGAGTATCGGGTGAAGATATTCATTTGCGAGTGAGTCACTGCAATTGCAATTTGCTTTCAAGTGAGTGAGTGAGCAAGAGAGATCCTTTTATAGCTATGGGGTCCATTTGATAAACAGTTTTGACATGATTTCGGCACAATACTATTTATCACATTTTTTTTTTTTAACATTCTCTTATTTTTTAAATCATATCAATCATTTTTTATTTTTATTTAAATAAAAAGTCACTATAAAACAATTTTTTTTTTATTTTTATTTTTTATATTAATTAATTTTTACTACAATATCAAACCAAAATCGAAAGGAATTAGTTCATCAAACCAACCCCATGGTATAAGGGTGTTTTATCGACCGGATAGCTGTGGCCCCCACGGTTTTGACTTATTCTCCTCCATATATGTTCGTCTTGGACTTGTCCCCCTAGCCTCCAGCTTGCTTATCATAGTAAAGCAAGTGTTTAGGACGTGTTGGCAAGCTACCACTTGGCGTGAGCTAGAGTGACGTATGCCGATCAAATAGCACGTTTATATTTTCATCTCTTGTCAGATCGTCTCATGACAAATGCATATACGTCCGACGTCGGCTTCACTAACTTTACTTGACACAAAACAACAGTGAAATTCATATGTCATATGTGATGCTCGACCTAGTTGAGGATTGAGATTTCCATGGGATTTATTTTTTTAACTCCTATTCTAATAACTCAAATTTTAATTACTATTTGAATAAAAAAACTATTACAAAATATATATATATATATATATATATATATATATTACTTTTCAATACAAAATGTCAAATAGTTTGCAAACTATCAAAATTCGATTTTTGTCAACCTCATTGACAATTGTCTAGAAACATGGGTTCGATTTTCGTCATATTAGTCAACTCATATGGGATGAGACTTACAAAAGATATGGAGGAGATAATTTAAGGCTCCACCGGCCATACCGTGTACAGGCAACGTAGATAATTAATGAAGTCAATTGTCAACCCTCTTAACATACATACACCACAAAAGAGTTTGGTCCATATAATACACTACTCTTTGCAAGTTGAAACAAACAACGACGTCGTACGCTTTCGAGAACCATTGCATGAAGAAGTGAACGGATCGAGGGCTAATTCGGTCACGTTCACACCAGATGCCGTCGACAGTTGAATTTACAAGGAGGCCAGGTGTTGAGACACTTGAGATTTCGCGACAAATTCATGACGAAAAAATTAAGAGAACAAAAAGATTTATATTTTATATTTTATTATTTTAAGTTTCACCCCCCACAAAAATAAATTTTTGACTGGAAAACAACCCTTTGCTGACGCCAATGTAAATCTTCACTTAACCAACTCTAGATGAAAAGACCAAAACACCTAAGATATAGTTAAAGGGAAATGTGATGATACAGTCGAATAAAAGGAGAAAAACTTGTGGCTTGTGCGCAAAGATGCGTATGTGCAAAGTGTGTCCAGTGCGACACACGTCACTTTGGTGACAAGTGACACCACTAATATGTGTCTACCTAAACGTCATTTTAGTCTACGTGAATTGACAATTTTTTTTTTTCTATAGCTTTTTAATGTGGGACATAGTAAAACACAAATAAAAAGAAAATTGAAAATTTTAATTAAAGAAAAAACTTTAATTTCTATTAAATAATTTCAACGTTAGTCACTAATTAAGTGTGTTAGACATGTTCTCGAATTACGAAAAAAAAAAATTAAAAGTATTAACTCTTTTACTAACAGAGACTTATTAAACTGATGTTTAGCTCATTTATTAGTACTCATTACATTTATCTTAATTAATTGTTTATTTTTTTTTCTAATGAATGAGCTACACATTAGTAGTCATTAACAGAGGTTTAGTAAACTAATGTGTAACTTATTTATTAGTATTCGTTACGTTTCTTTTAATTAATTATTTTAATTTTTTTTAATTAATGAGCTACACATATACATGAATTTAATAATTTAGTAAACCTCTATTAATAAAAAAAATTAGTATTACTAATATTTCTAAAAATAACCCATTTTGTCACCGTGAAAATTTGATGAAGACGCAGGAGAAAAGGACAAATCATAAATAGTTTTAATTAAAGGAGTATGGATTGTGATAATTAAGGAACAAAATTGCTTGCTGGTACATTGGTAATTGAAGAAATCTTAGTTGGATATACGAATGGGGGACATAACTTTTTGAGTGAAATGAGGTGAGGCGACGGTTGCCGGTTGCCACAAAGGTACAAACTTAAAACATTCTGTCATTTTTTAAATGCTTAAAGTAGTAAGTGTTGACTTTTTGACTCGTGTGTGTCTTGGACTTTGTCTAGCCCTCATGCTCCAACTTGCAAAGAGAAATGTTAGGTTTACAAGTATATTTTATAAAATTAATTTTACAAATTGATATGGCACAGAATGATTGGATATGAGATAAATTTAAATTTTGAGAAATTCAATCATGTTGTGCCACATCAGTTTGTAAAAGTTTTTTTTTTAAAAATATGTTT
>NC_081542.1:38210507-38215491 GCF_901000735.1 Corylus avellana
TAAATATAAGCAATGGCAAATAACATTCTAATACATGCAATTTTAGTAACCAGAAAATAAGTATCAAATAATCAACATATGCATTTACTTGTATCTTTTAGCTACCAAGTCTACCATATGCTTATCTATTGTATCATCCGGTTTAAGCTTATTCTTAACCACCTATTTATAACCAATTGATTTGGTCTTAGAAGGTAACTCAACGAGTTCCCAAACATGGTTAGACATAATTTATTCCAATTTATTATTTATAGCTTCTAACCAAAAAATGCATCAACTAGAGATTTAATTGTTTCATCATAACATGTCAGATCATCATCAATAATATAAACAATAAAATCATTACCGAGATTCCTTCCGTTCTAGCTCCTTTGCTTCTTCTCAATTCTTATACATCATCAACAATTTATTAGAAGCAACGGAAAATTTATGAAATAATTTTTCCTTATTTTTCAAAGGAAACACATGCTCAAGAAAAATAGCATTTTTAGATTCAATAATAGTATTTTAATCTAAAACATCACTTTTGATAATAAGGAATCTATAGCATGAACTATTACATGCAAAACCAATAAAATCACAATTATAGGTTTTTAAAACCAAGTTTCTACATTTTAAGTTTGAGTAACATAACATTTGCCAAACACCCCCACACTTCGAGGTACTCCAAACAATGCTTATAAATGTGACAAACAAAATAATGGCTTCCCCCCACACTTTGGTGAATAGCCCAAAAATGACAATCATAGCATTCATCATTTATTCCAATATTCTAATTTCTTTTCATTCCCTTAATGTAGCCAAGATTTACATGTATTAATCTATCATGCTAAATATTAATGGAATAAACCAAATAGTCACAATAAGATAGATTTTCATTAATAGCACACAAATGCTTTAAGAAATGACTTCCATGAGCTCATTTTTCTCTAAGTGTGATATGTCATTTACTCTTATTTCTTTTCTATCAATTGACAGTTTTTTAAAGCTATTTAAAAAATAGTAATCACCACTTGTGATTTTTAGACATGAGTCTTATAAATAGAAGTTGCATATTACAAGCTCTATCAAGATATTAAAAGAAAATCTTTTTAACTAAAGCTTCAATAAATATGCAAAGTATCATGCCCAACCAAATAATAATCAACTATTATTGGCTCATTGTCATAAATATGTTATTGGTATCATTCTTATGACATGATAAATTTCTCAAATACCAAATGAACCTTAATAAGAACATCAATAATCACATATATTTTATTTTGAATCATCATATCAGAGAAATTTGAAAGCTAAATGATATATATGAGGAATTACCAAATAACTTATAGTGTTTATGCTAATCTAGCATGTCATAGCTAACATAAATGCTAGATACTATTTCTTTTTTGAAATAGATGAATCAATAGAAGCCACCGCTTATCATATACAAATTCATGTAATTATAAAATTTTGCACCAGCTTTAATTCAATCAAGGAGGACCATCATAACTTCAATTTTTTTTTTTATTTAATAAATGAAATTGTATATTATGTCTTGAAAAAAATAAATCAAGATCTATGAATCATAATTTAAGAACTCACAGCGGAGCCAACGATTTTACCAATATCCTCCAAAATAGATTGTCGCCACTACACACCAATTAGGTGTCGTGAGAACCGATCAACTCAATACGCGCACCATATCTCATTTTCCTATCATATGCTTTCCTGCAAGAATCTTTAGCAATGTAGTATTCTCTGCACACAATTAGCAACGTCTATGTATTTTCTCCATCACAAAAATGAATAATCACTCACAGTTATTATTATTAATTTACATTGATGTTTTCTAGCCAAGCTTAGCACAACATAACAAAAAATGCTAAGTTCTAAAAAATCCATAAAAGGCTTAACTCTTTTTATTGTAAGAATAGTAACCCAACAACAAAAGATTATTTGACAATCAATGAATTGAGTTCAAATAATTGAAAACTCTTACAATCAAAATATTTTCATTTTCAACAACTACACAAGAAATTAAATTCTTTTTTTTTGATAAATGAATACAAAATCTTTCCACTCAAATATTTGATTTCATCTTTCTCATATGCGAATTGCATACTACAAACTCTTATAGTATTTGCCTTCTTATAAGTTTAAATACTATTGTTATGATACTAATCAAAATATTTGTGCAACCATCATGGTCAACCTTTAAGATTGTTGGAAATAATTTTGGATGGTGCACAAATTCTCATTGATATAAAATAATTACAATATGAATATTAACAATAAAATAAATAAAATACAATAGATGAAAATAGAGTATGGAAAGATCTCACAATGCTATAGAATCACGCAAGAGCGTTGTCCTTAAAGGTTGATTCGTGCCTCCCGGAGTGAATAACTCGGTGCGATCGGATCATTTGACACGCAACCTCCCAGGATTAGACTATAGCGTCTACCTTCGTTAAGGACGCACTTCCAATAACGAAGAGTAATAGAACAACCCAAATCTTTTCTTGTAGAACAACAAATACATAATTGAAAACATAGAAATAATATATATATATCTCAAATGCTCTTTTGTGTATGTTATATTGACAAGAAGGTTGGCTTAATATATAGAAATGAAGCTCACGTTTTCCTTCTTAAAGAGAATCTTTTAATATCCAAAGCCTTGAATGACTTCATGACCAAACGGTAAAAAATGCTTGGAAACCATAAAAAATCATTAGACATTGTTAATGTCAAAGGTCAAAACTGTTGAACAATTAAAACCATGGAATTGTTAATGGCCAACGGCTAGAAACAATAAAAATGAAAATCAATAGAAACAATAAAAGTGAAAATCAACGTATGGAGAAACTCAATGCCCTTAATGACCAAACGGTCACAAAAAATTATTTCTCAAAGAAGCCACTAGCAAATATCAAACAAAGAATAAAAGGGCTTTATGGAAAAAGAAAACAAGAAAACAATTTGTTTGTAACACACATATATTACAACAGGAATTAATGCTAATAGCAACAATAATAATTCTCGGGTTTGAAACCCACTTAGTACAAAGAAACTAATTTTTATAGGGATTTGGCATAAATCAAGACTTTTGTGCCCTCCGTTAAGATGATAACACATTTACATAAAACAATAAAAGTGAGTGTTGTACAGTGAATACACCAAATCTTTATCTTCTTTTATTTTTTTGAATTTTGTAGATAAGGGATATATTTTTTCAACAACACTCACTTTTGTTGTTTTATGCTAATGTGTCATCATCTCAATGAAAACTACAAAAGACTTGATTTGTGCCAAATCTCTATAAAAATTGTCCTCTAGTACGAATTATTTTTTGGAGTTAGGATTTTGAGGGAAGCTAGAGGGGTGCCAGGGATGGGTTCGAGATTTATGTGACACGAATGATTACACAAGGTGGCTAGCTCTATCTTAAAGGGGTTCTGGGGTTCTTCCCTATCATCAAGAAAGAAAAAGATTGTAAAGTTTGTTGAACGTTTTAACTAATAATGAGACATCAACCACTTTCATATTAATTTTTTCAAAGTAAAATACATTAATAAATGACGTATATATATATATATACGTTGTTGAAAACCAACTACTTGTAAGGAACTCTAGAGGCAAACTTAGCCCTAAGTTTTCAACCATGTGAATTCCCTTTTTCAGGAACTTTTTGATCAAATATAAAGTTGGAAAAGAAAGTTAAAGGTCAGAAACGAAGATAAGAATGACGAGGGGGTGGCAAAGAGAGATAGCATATTGTTAGGTCTCCCCGGATATGCTCTTTCAGTTTTTTTTTTTTTTTTTTGTTGTGTTGTGTGGCCATTCCTCTAATGGGTATCTTGTGATCAATTAGAACTAAATATCGTAGGATTCTACATTGTAGGATCTTGTAAATTCTTCAAAAAGGATTTCTCCAGTTATGGTGGAAATCCGGTAGAGAATAAGAGACTTTAGAATGCAGAAAAACTAAGAGAAAACTAGCTCACTACAAAAAAAGGATTTTTTGTTGACATAGGTTTACTGACGTGTCAGGCTGTCTGACACGTCAGTAAACCCTCCTGACGGGGCAATCCTGACGTGTTTCAGTCGTGAAGAATGTGGGTGTCAGGAATTGCCAATTCCTGACGTGCCAAATTTGGCACGTCAGAAATTCCTGACGTGTTAAATCCAACACGTCAGGAAAATTTTCTGACGTGTCAAATTCTGACACGTCAACAAATTTTCTGACGTGTCAAATTTGACATGTCAGTAAATTTTTTTAATTAAAAAAAAAAATCCAGAAAAAAATTAAAAAAAGAAAAATTAATTTTTTTAATAATTTAAATTTCCTGACGTGCCAAAATTGACACGTCAGGAAATTAAAAAAATTAAATATAAAATTAATTTTTTTTTTCCTGGATTCTTTTTTTTTTTTTCAATTAAAAATTTTATTAATTTAAATTATTTTTTATTTTGTAATTTATCATAGAATCTCTGCACCACTTGGTACCACTCAAGTGGTGCAGATCTGCACCACTTGAGAAACGGTGCAGATCTGCACCACTTGAGAAATTAATTTCTCTGCACTGTGGGCTTTCTTCTTTTCTCAATTTTTTCTCTCTCTCTTCTTTTCTCCGGCCAGGTCTCACTTTTCTCCATCTTCTCTTCTTCTTCCTCTTTTTTTTTTTTTTTCTTCTGCTTCTCTCCTCGATCCCTTTCTTTCTCTGCTTCATTGAACTCTAGATCTTCTCCTTTTTCTTTTTTTCTTCTGCTTGGATCTCTTCTTCTTCTTCTGTGTTTTTTCCATCTGCCGTGGAGAGAGGAGATAGAGAGAGTGTAGGGAAAATGAATGAGGAGGGAAGAATAAAAAGAGGAAAAAAGTTGGAGGGAAAATAAGAAGAGAGAAAAATTTCAAAAAAAAGGGCGGACTTTTTTTATTTTTTATTTTTTCCTGACGCGTCAAAGTGGCGCGTCAGAAAACGGAGACCATTTACTGACGTGC
>NC_081542.1:38215591-38234234 GCF_901000735.1 Corylus avellana
CTCCTTTTTTTTTCTCAATTTTTTATTTAATTGGTAGCGTAATGCTTGGCGACGTCTTTCATTATAATGAGTTCCAGATATTATCCAAAGAGACGATCCTGTTGATTGGTTTCTTCTCAACTGGCTCAATCGATTCTTTATAAAAAATTAAAAATTAAAAAGAAAAAAAAAAAGAAAAAAAAGAAAAAAAAAAAGGTTCATGAATCTAATTTCAGGAAGAGGGAGGGGGAGGAATTTTATCATGCATGCTTTTTTTCAGATGAACATAAAAATAGTTTTGCATTCTTATGCTCTTCTCAAATGAATATGAAGGTTTGTCGATGTAATTGCCTTATGAGTTCATGCTGTTCACTGGCTAGTCTCCATACGAGCTGATTCACCTTTTTTTGCGGTTATATTTGATTTTCAATAAAAAAAAAATGTTACAATTTTTTTTTTTTTTTATTCTCTTGATCCTACGTATATATTGTTTTTTAAAAGTATATGAGGGCCTGATAGAGTAAGTTTTATCTTTCGGTTTTTAAGAGAATAATATCTGAATACCAAAAAATTACCATTAAATAACGTAACAATTCTCTAATAGCAGTTAATTGACTTTTCCCCCATTGTGGACCTCAAAGAAAAAGGGAGCTCCACTCATCTTGATAGCTGATATTGTATGACACGTGAGCTGCATGCATGCCAATTCTAAACCTAAAGTTCATTTGTTAATTAAGCCTCGAGAAAACACCCACCACAACACAAATTAGTGTATATAATTAAAGTGCAGAAGTTATCTCTTATCAGCTGACAATGACTAATTAGATACACTCAAATGGTAATATATGCCTCGCCAAATAACGACGTGAGACATGCAACAACAACTCCGGACCACTTTAGTATTATAATAGCAACAACAGCCTCCACATTTCAGAAGGGAGAAACAAAGACTCAAGAAAAAGTCAGCAAGTTAAAAACATGTCCAGCTACTCGATCGACAATAAAGGCATAGTAGAGAAAAAGGCTTCCAATGGGGACCACGCGCGTGCGCGCAACCCAAATCGTAGCAACCAAACAAATTAATAGACAAATACACAAATACACAAACACTGACCACATGCAATTATAAAAAATTGACCCAAATTTTAAGGGGTTTTTTTCACTAAAATGCTGGAAAACACAGCAAAGACTAACAAAGCATGCATGTCATTTCCATGCTTCAGTTTACGAGTGATATGCTATGCTAAAATTCAAATTTGTTCCCACTATATTCTACACATTTTTCCGAAACCTCGACATAATTAAACCTATCTCACCATATGCTCTTGCTCTTTAGTCGCCAATCTTTTATATATGACTTCGTTACCGACCCAACAATAGACTTCAAATAGTTAAAGGTTTAAGATGGTGCATGGTTTGGGACAAGAAAAATTTCAAGAGATGCAAAGCTACTATTTCTCTTAAAAAATGCGCTCTTGGCTCACAAGGGTGAAGTTAGCAACTTCTCAAAGGATTCTATGGCTTAGGCTTCACACCTTACACAATGGGCAACCTTATCTACTTATACCTTGGGCAAGTAATCCTTTAGAACATGAAAGGATAAGCACGGACTAGGTGATGGAGTTCTCAACAGTCCCACGGAATAGGTTGTGTCACTTCGTCAAGGAGACGATGCTCTCGAGAGTCTTCTGGAACAGCCAGCGTCAAGATGTCAAGGTGGCGGTCATGTTGACAGTGCTCTCAAGTTGGTTCTTGAAGTCTTTCACCATGATTTACGTCAAGATGTTAAGGTGATGGTCCAGGTAGCGATTTCACAATTTCAACTAAAAATACTAACTTTTTACACCAAAACACTTAGGTGTTGAAAAGTTTTACAACCCTAGTTTTGAAAAGAATAGAGCTTTTCTAAAACCTAAAAATCTCTCCATTGGCCAATCGGTGACAACACAAAACAACATCAGCAAAAAATAAAATTACAAGTAAATAATAATTTACAAGTCCAACCACACCCTAACAAATCATAACTAGACTTTTAACGATGGAACATGTCAATGTACATGTTATTTGAAATATAAACTTATTACGTGCATTAAGAATTGGAATCAAATTACATTATTAATATATATATCAACACACCAATCTCACAACACATGAGTTCTCATATATATATAAAACAAAAAAAAATTTAAAAAAAAAATGATAAGTATTGAGAATAAACTGAATTTTAGTCGCATAAAATTCCATAGAGGCTATAGAGCATTAATGTGCCAATACATCCAAAAGAACAATGTATCTCAATACAACTCAATAAAAACAACTGTCAGGAAATACATGGACGTCTAAGAGAATACATCAATAATAAATTAATTAATTAATTAAAAATTAAAAATTAAAAATTAAAAATAAAATAAATAAATAAATAAAAAATAAAAAAATAAAAACTACAAACTACAACACTGGAATGTCAATAGCTGCAATCAACTCCCCTCAAGATACGTACACCACTTCCTAGAGAATTCGTATATAAAATCCGAATTGTTTTTTCTTTTTTAAAAAAAGGCATATCATCCATTTCATTGTTATAAACTCACTCCAATGCATTAGAAATCATATTATCACATTTATAAGGGCGGAAACAAGCACATGTGACTTATATTAATTTTAAATGAAGGTTGTTTGGTATATCTCACTCCAAGAGAATCTTCCACAAATCGGATCTCTTGCTTGTCTTACAGCCATAATGTATGCGCAATCACACCAGCCATCACTTGGGAGGCTACAAGTGCCTCCCTTTTAATTTTTGCACTTCAAATTTTATGGCCTATGATGGAATCCAATAGAAGATAAATGTAGAGGAACTATATTTTCTTTTATTTTTATGAGTACCTTCAAAATCGTTATGCTCACTCTTAAAAAACCAACATTGAACCTCCCTACTAAAGTCCTAGTTAGGAAGAAATTGTAGTAGATAGAAATTAGGAATTTCAAAGTGGACAGCCCTTTTCAGTTACAAATTAGGCATTTCAAATTAATGGGAAGTTATCAAATACTCACCTCACCTACTACTTGATATCCTTAAAAGATTATTCTAATTTGAATTATGGCTCGATTAGCCCATGGGGAGACTCCATGGGTTGGTTAAAAACTAATATTAGTTCCAACAAATTTGATTGAGAATAGCTTTTGGTTTCTACTTTAACTCTTAAACTTGAGTATGTGCCTGTGTTTCCTTGTTGTACTTGAAACATCCGGTATCATAAACTAAATACGCATTTGTGACATTACTTATTATGATCAGCCATCGTTTGGTTAGAGTCCATGACGTAAGCTCAAACTCTAAAGTAAGAGCACACAACCTAGGTGATGTCCTTCGATGAGCAATTTGATGTTGGATTTACATATCTTGGGAACTTGATCGAGTAATTCTCAAACTGCCTAATGAGATCAAGGTACATGCTGCTAAGCATAGTAAAGTGTTCACACCACCTTTCTTCACCCAAGTCTGGTAGTGTAATACTTCAAACTTTATTTAGGATTAAGTGAACTTTGGTTGGACTAATGGGATGTTAATGATTCATTGACGAGGGGAATCTTAACTTTTTCTCTCTTCTAAATGTTTGCAGTTTGGAGCCAAATGTTCGACTACACCCTAGGTTGGAACGTTTGATAGTACAACCGAACGTTTAGCAAAAACCATAGCCCCAAGCATTTGACATAGTATAGCCAAACAATCGTTTGAAACCCTAGCTTTGAACCTTTAACATAGTACAGTCGAATGTTGTCTTAAAACCCTAAGATTGTTGGTCCGATAGTACACACTAAACATTCAACGGATGGCAATACTGAGAAATAACACTTCATTCTTATCCACAACTTTTAGACTCCTACAAAAAAACCCCACCCCTTCGCCCCTCCACCTACTTCCACCCATTCGAGTCAGTTTTCTTCTAGAGTGGTTGTGAGGGAGTGCTTTGGAGGATGATGAGTCTTCTTGGTCTATGTTCTTCAAAAGAGATAACTTTCTTAGCCCAACTCATTTTATTAGTTGTTGTTTTACTTTGCTTTATTTTCGTAGCACAACTTGTAGGTTTCAGCCTCTTGTTGGATTTTTGCTTTAATACTGCTTAAGGACGGATTAGTAGATTGATGATGTTGGACGTGTCAATTTTCTGCATGAGTTCATTATTGTGGTTTAAAACTCTGTTAGGGATATGTCAAAACCTTAGGACTTGCCTAGAGGAGGTTTTTGCTTGTTTTTGGTTCGAAATGGGTTTCTACCTAGCAACAAACGTTCAACCCTCCCTTGGACAAATGTTCAACCTCTTTTGACCGAATGTTCAATGATCAAGCAATAAGCCTACTGTGACCGTATTAGGATATATGGCTTGTTTTAGCTCAAGTTTAGAATTAATTGTATGTCTTTTCTTAAATTTCGATGTTATGGAGTCTCAGGAGGATTTGGAGGTGGAACCCTACGACTCAAGTGAATAAAACTCACACAGATACTTGTTATTAGTTCTTTCTTTATAAGCATGATTGTTTTATCTATCAAACATGCATGTTTACAACTCACATAAACTCACTTTATATTACCATGAACTCTATTTTTTGAAAATTGTTGATGAATTAATAAGATGAAGAAATGGATGATTTATAAATGTATGCATGTAAAAGACAATAAAAAATGAATTGCAACATATGGCATGGTACACTGGTACTGTGGGATAAAGGTTATGGGCTTACTATTATTATAATGGTTAGCCCTATGGTCAAAAAATATTTACCTTTAATGTTTAGCCTTGGATCTAATTGTTGTTTTGTGATGACAGCACAATGTATGGATAGAGTCATGGGTATACATTTGTTAGTAGCGTAAGTCACCTGAGGTTAGTCTCAGCTAGACTACTAGTATATGATGGTATGTGATGGTATCATATGCGGCAATATTAGGGGCACTAGTATTGTACTACAGGTCTCTCAAGACAATGCCAACGCTACTAAGAAGGGGTTAAGGGGTTAGATAAACCTTATTGAGTTGAACTATGAAATAATTCTCTTATTACATCATATAATCTATATCTATATTGCATTTATGAATATTTGTCAAATGATGAACAGTAATCTCATGTTGGTGCATGTTATTTATAAATATTTGATCTCTCCATGTGTATTTATACTCACTAAGTCCTTGACTTATACATGTATCGTTTCCACTTGTGAAACATGTGTTGTTTTATAAATAATTTAGTTGGCAATAAATCCCATGAGGCACCAAGTTTTTCTGAGGGATATAATCATAATCATTTTTTAAGAGTTACATTCCGTATGGCTTAAGGATAATATGTGAGATGCTGATGAAGCTACCCACTAGGATATGATCGAGATTATTTATATGCTTTATCTTCTTAAACCTAGGCTTTTAACTTATGTCATTTACTCTTAGATTCGGTTTCATAATCTTTATGTTTTGTTGATGACTGGTCTTTGACTATAATATTTAAAGAAATTATTTATGGTATGATGTTTCAGATTTACCCTCGTCATTTAAAGAATTATGGATTTTATTTATTTGTTTTCTTTTGTGTTTAAGTGAAAAGTCTTCCGCTACACTCTCTTTAGAGATCAGAATGAGGTCCCTGAGTCTTATTCATTGCGGAGTGAGATTAGAAGGCGAATCATAAAATTAATTACAAATTAATTAATTTCATCAGGGTGTTACAAATAGGCTTCCATGTGACAACGATGTCGGTTCATATTCCCTTCTTTAGGTCAGATCATGCTTTGGCTCATGGTTTTCTAAGACTTCTTGTTGGTTAAGCATATCTTGGATTTTCCTACGTTGCATTTTATAGTTGGTTCCATCTAGTTTCTCTCCATTTGTAAGGTTAGCAATTACGTTTTGAGTGGAAATTTTTTGCTACATTCATTATGCGAGATTTATTTAGCACACATTCAATTTTAGGCCAAAAATCCAACTAGACGATGATATTTTGTCCCATATAACAAGATCGAAAATTTTGCAAAAGCTCGTAATCATCTCACCATGCAAGTTAGAAAACCACATCTAATTGATTTTGAATCTAACTTAAAGAGGATTTTACACATATATCCATAATTGTTGCGCTCAACATATTGCGTATCCCACCTGAAGCCCCATTGGTCCTTTTGATCATCATGTGAAGGCAATGTTAAAATATATTGATGAACATTAAACACATCCCCCTTAACATGGCCATTAGAAAAAATAAATTACATTTCCATAGAAAATCCTACTATAAATCTTCTACGTCAAATAAATAAATGGGGATGCCATGTCACTGATTTACTTCTAGGGTATACGGCCTTATCCATTCATCAATATATACATATATGAGAACCACAAATTACCAATGTTAACTCCATCTAATTTCACTAAAATTGTCAATATTCATTCAATCAACCAATCAATCGTAGCATGTGATGGGTTATTGGATAGAAGCGAAAGCTAGCTACGTTCCCAACTTATAAGAATGGTCTCAAAAGTCATTAAACCTAGGGCATATATTCAACATGTTAATGCATTTACATACAAATCACATAAAACAACCGTCGTAGAGGGCTACTAGTGTCTCCCTCTTGATTTTCACACTTCATCTTTTAGGGCCAATGATGGATACCCAAGAGATGATAAATGTAGAGCAAGGAACAAGTTTTTTTTTTTATTATTTATTATTTATAAGTTTCTTTACAATCTTTACATCCACTCTTAAAAAATCAAGAGAGAATTCTCTATTGGATTCCTAATTAATTAGAGAGAAATTAGGCATTTCAAAAGGAGTGGAGGTCTTTTCAAATACAAATTAGACATTTCAAATCAGTGGGGAGTTATAAAATAATCATCTCTCCCATTAATTACTTGATAACCTTAAAAAATTATCCTAATTTGAATCATGGCTCCCTTAACCCATGTGGAAGCTCCGTGGGTTAGCTTATCATGAGCACACGCACAAATGCACAAATGCACACCGAACATTTATGCATGATGCCACAACACACACTTTGAGCATATGCTACCTTTTGCAACGCTCAACTTTGTTCGTGCTTCTTGTACGTATAATTGTGCACGCAAGAGAAAATTAAAGTAATAAATAGGATATGCCAAATAGAAAAAAGAAGCACATACGTATGGAAATTATTATATCAATTACTTCTTATTACTATTCAAATAAAAAAACTCACAATAAAACGATTATCTTGAGGTTGTTAGATATCTAGATACGTAGCCGAAGGATTTTGTACGGTGGAATTGCCGGGCAAATCTCCTTTGGCAGTAAGCTATCTCCGCCGCCTTGGAAATTGATCATGTGCAGACGAATTGAATGGCCGTCTGCCAAGGGAGTAATTGCCCAGTAATGCATCCATACACATACACTTGATTTGATATGATTTGGTTGATGAAGAGTTTAGGGTCTCCATCATGTATATATAGCTGACGAGAAAAAAAGAGAAAAGTCTGGTATTTTCCCTGGAAACAGAATATTCTTAGCACATCCCTAGCTCTTGTTTGGCAACTTGTTAAGTGGTCATGTGGCTTCAAACAATCACGCAGCCCATGCATGCCCTTTTTTCTGTACTAGGTTCCCCACCCAAGATTTACATTGCTCTCTTGGCAGAAAGGAAGTAAATGAGGATTTTCTCTAAAGAATATGCGCATATAATATATAATTGATCTCTTCGTTGGCTAACAAGTGTTGTGCATGCATGTATAAGCAGCACATATATACTTATTTATAAGCATCAAATGTGAATAAAAATATCAGCATAGATATGTCGTCGAATCGAAATCCAATGAAGCATCAAATGTGAATTGCATTATACCTATAAATCAAATGTGAAACTGGGGTACAAGATGAAACACTAGAGAAAAACCCTTGGACCGAGAGAGATCGATGGGGAAAGAGACGAGAGAAGAAATCTTTTACGTTACGTTTAGTCCTAATAAAGACCCAATTATCCTTAATTATATAAGGTCTACGTGGACGTCCATGGAGTATGATTGAACAATTCATCGGGATTTCCAACAATTTGCACCTTAAAAATAGCAAAACATTCTTTAACCTTAATTTGTTTTGGTTGGTTTTGGACAGAGGAAAGCAACTGCCACGCTGTAGAGCTTAATTCTCCCCAGCCTTTTCTACCGTCTTTCGGATTCATTAATGTGGGATATCTCTGAAAATATTCTGCATTATTCTGCTTATTTCCTTTTCCACGGTTTTCTTTCGGCTGCCTTTCTCTGTGTTACTAGTCGTGCATGGCTAACTCATTTGTCTGCTGTTTTTTCCCTGCTGGCTGCCTTTCTCAACGGGTGGCCCGCGAGCTACACCCAACCCCATGGCGTTGGCCACAAGCCACCCAGCCATCTAATGGGTGGCTCGTAGCTACCCCCACTTTTGGGGTTGGCCGGTATGCCACTCTAAGCCAACTGGGTTGGCCTACAAGCTAACCAAGGGGGAGCGCCCCCACCGCAAGGGGGTGGTCAGTAGTGGGGTACTGACGCCTTGGGTTTTTTTTAAAAAAAAAAAAAAAAAAAAAAAAAAAATGATTTTTAAGATTTCAATTGTTTTATTTTTTATTTTAAATTAAAAATGTATAATTTTATTTTTTTAATAAAATTAAATTGGAATAAACACAAGGTCATTAATTTTTCAAAAAACTAAGACAATTTATATGCATGGTAGCTTCTAAAAAATTAATGCTCAATGACGATCCTCAAGTATTGAAATGCTCGACTCTACAACATTTGTGAATCATGCATGCCATCTTTTAAAATCATCCCTTAATTGATATAAATTTTAGATAAAACTCACCATTGAAAACTGTCTTGAAAGAGGGTATCTAAAAACTTATATACATATGATTAAAATTATACTTAAACCATGTAAGACAATTAGGATCGTAACATACTACTAAGCACCTCAACCGAGGTCCAAGGCAACCCCCTTTATCAACACCAACCCGATAGTAGCATTGTCCATTTTGACGTCTCTATTGACTTATCAGTATTTAATGGCTTAACACTATGAGTGGATACCCATACATGGTACCAAGACATTTTATTTTAGCCTATAAATTGCCCATCTATGACTCAACCACCAAATCACAACCCTTTCAATCTCATACTTGATGAGCTGGATCTCATATTCAACGTGGTGGTTGACTTTGATACCAAATGATACAAACCTTAGGTATAATTCACCCTTGAAAAGTAACTTGCAAGGAGAAGGTGTCCAAGAGCTATATATGCATAGTTAAGATTGTACTTAACTCATGTGAGAGGTTTTGTTTTTCCTACTAGCTTCGTTTTACATGTTACAGTTTATAATGCCAAGGAAAAAAACAAAAAAAGCAATGCATCAATTGTTACTTGAAATGGAGACACCTTTGGTAACTTTTAAAGTATTAATTTAAATATTTAAATTCATTATTTATCATCAACTTGAACGTTTAAAATAACTGATAATTTAACAAAAATGTAGTTTTAAAACCACTTCTTCAAGACTGGCAAGAACTATACTAGAGGTCCACTTGTATAAGAAATCAAAGTGGTGACATAAATAATAAAAGTCACTGGGGGCTCACTAAAGCCTAATAAAGCACGTTCCCCCTCAAGTCCATGAAGGCCCATCCCTCGACAAGATGGACTAGGCGTCTTGATAGTATGGACCTCGGGAAGAATTGTTGATCGATGAAACCCGGATTGAGATCCCCTAGAATTTCCTTTAAATTTGATATTCTCAAATTCATAAATATCTGCCGTTTATCTCATTTAAGAGTCTAAAATAAGTCATGTTTCAGCATTTAATAAAGAAACATAGCTTATTAAATTCCATGAAGGTAACTTCATCATTAAATGCTAAAATATGGCATATTTTAGACGCTTAAATAAGATGAACAGTTAAGATTTATAAATTTGAGAATCTCAAATTTAAAAGGAATTCTAAGGGATCTCAATCCATGAAACCCCCACCGACTCACAGCCTCTCAAGAGGTGGATTGACTGATGGACCCCTAACTGACTATCAACCCTCCAGGATATTCAAGAACTGATGGTCCCTTGACCATGGGTTACTTTAGTTGATATAGATCGACGAGCCTCGTCTGCAAGCTCGTCTGCAGCTCGTCCGGACGGTCATCAACACGAGAGCCTCGTCTGAAGTTCGTTTGACGCATGTCCGGATGCCTTATGGTATTTTTGAGTTTTACTATAATTCGCACCTGACGACTTTTACTAAAATGGTCATATATAGATTTGCAGACCTCTAATTGGAGCAACCTTTGTGGTATTGGAAAGCTAACTCAAAGATCTACAAAGTCTTCTTTCACAAGGTTTGGCTAATTCAGATATTTACTAGGTCCAAACGGGCTAAAAAGATAAGACTATAAAGTTGGGCAGAAATGTTTGTATGCAATCTTGTCCGGACGAGATTGCAGCCAAGGAGCAACTAGAAAGGCTTGTCCGCAATCTCATTCAGACAAGATTGCCGATGAGACCCACCGTAGAAGTTCGTTTTCATGGTTTTGGTCCCTGGCCATCCGGACGGACGTAAGTGCCGTTCGGATGATCTCCGTAGAAGTCTAATTCTAAGTTTATTTCATATTTTAATTAGGTTTAGGTTTTGGGATGGCCTATAAATACATGCTTATAGCCTCCAAAAAAATGCAGTTGTTGATTATATTTGAGTTTGTTTAATAAGAATTGCTCAGAGTTAAGTTTCTTCTTGATTTTCCTTCAAAACCTAGAGAGCATCTAGCATTTTAGAGAAGATTTCTTAGATCCTTTGATCGAATCAAGATCTAGAAATACTTATCCGTTCTTTATTATTGTTATTCGTTGTAACCCACTAAGTCACGCTGCATCACCTGCTTAGTAAATATATGGTAAAGAGACTATAAAAGGAAAGATATCCCCCATTAACGGCCCTATCTATTTGGACTTACCCCTATACGGTTGACTTTGTAAGGAAACAACCCACTTTGGCATATTTATAAGGAAATTCATTTATGAGAATCTACCACCTTCCATGCCAGATCCTTAACCTCCGATGCTTATCAAACCTAATAGCCCTACCTACAATAGTCCTATAAAAAAATGGCAAACCCTAGTCTGAAGTATGAGTTTTCTTCCCCTCTTACTCTCTTGCTTCTTAACCTCTCAGAAATCATCCTACTAACTTAGACATTAAAGTGTCACCAGCATTTTCAGTGAGTCACCCATATATATTTTTTTTCTTTGCAGATATTCTTGGTTGGATTACCAGAATGTGGTCAACTGTATCAACACAAACCATCAAGCTTTTTAACGTCATATTTGATGGTGCACAGGATGATCACACTATTATTAGTGTGGTCATCCCCATACCAGATGATATAGATTTTACAGGAAGGTAAAATTATTTCCAGGTGGAGGTAACAGGTCAAGAGTGGTAACTCTTGACCAAGAGTTGTATTGGGACTCTATAAATAGAGTCCCATGAGAATGCAGGTTATCTATTCTACTTTTTACATTAAATCTTTTGTCTAGTTTTCTCGTGGTTTTTCTGCATTCTAAAGTCTCTTATTCTCCACCGGATTTCCACTCTAACGTGAGAAATCCTTTCTGAAGAATTTACAAGATCCTACAATTTACAATCCTACAGTGGTATCAGAGCACAGTAATATGGAAGAACAAGAGAAGATTGAAGAACCAGAATAAACAATTGAAGATCCTCAAACAATTTTGTCTGAAATTTATCAGACAATCTACAGACAAGTCATCGGTTTAGCCTTTTCTATAGCTTTCTACAATTTGCATCAATCCTTGCAAAAGCCAGAGGAAAAACCCCTTATCATCACAGTCAGTGGATTACATTATACAGGTAGTATTGATGCTTTTAGGAGAACGTATTTTTTAGAACAAAAATATTGGAGAAAATTTCTCAGTCTTCCTTTACATGATTCTGAGAAAATTTTTCCCCAAAAATTTACTCCTGGCGTTTCTAATAATGCCTCCCCATCTGCGAATTTTGCTTCAGGAAAGTATGAGAAAAAAGAAGAAACTTTGTATGTGTCTTCATCTGAAGATTTCTTCACATATCATGCACCATGGGAAGAAGAAAAAACAAAGGAAGAAGATCTAGAAGAAGACCCAGCAGAAAATCCAGAAGACAAAAACTCACATCCTAAAGCAGAGGAAGAAAATTCAAAAAAGAGATGACATCTGGAGGAAGAAGACGATGGGTTGAGGAAAACTGTCAATTCCCTAACTCCAGACGATGCCGTTTCACAAAGTGAGGAAGCACCTGCATCAAACGATGTCGTCTTGCTGCAAAAGGTGAGTGGTTTCGGTTTTCTTTCAAACGACGCTGTTCTAGATAACCAAAACGATCCGTTTCGGGCCTCCCCAAATAGGTGCCTTTCAGTGCTTGTTATCCAGATGACGCCATTCCAGTAAGTAGGAACGATGCCGTTTCAATATCGTATCGGGTCGAGCAACCTGCTCCACGTATTTTGGATCATGCCCAAAAACCTGATCTCGACCCAATTCACCAACTGTTCTGCTCCGGCTCAAAGTGGAAATACATGGCCTGAAAGTCCGTGTTGCGAGCCCAAGCCTAGATCAAAAAAACCAGAAACCCATCAACACTGATGCCCGACCCGTTGAAACCCGACCCGTTGCATCACAATTCGAACCACTGAAGCCCAACCCGCCATTCCACCCGTATCCAACATCCGACCCAGGATTTAACCCATGTTTCAACCCACTGTTCAGGCAATCCGATTTCAGCAGACCTAGTTCATCAGACTCGGTTCAGGCAACCCAGTTCAGTAATTTCGACTGTTCTGGCTTGTTTTGGCTCCGATTTCGTCCATTCAAAAACTATTGGAAAGCTGATTTGAAGGGCTACAATTCTACCGGTTCTATTTACAATAATTTCAATAATTTTCAGCATTATCATCCTAAAAATAATTGGGAAAGAGGTGAGACTTCTAATCAAAGCCATCGAAGTTTTCACCGAAGGTTTATCCGACTCTGCTGGTTGGCTCCAAGTCAACACAAGGAGGTTGCATTCACTGTTTCAGATTTGGCTAGAGAGAAGATCTCATCTGATAGGTGCCTAAGGGGTCCACATTCTTTACAGATTGTTAGGACCGTTGAGCAGAACCCTACGGACTCGTGGCCTACTAGCATGCACCACTACACTCTTCCAAGGGCGGGTGAACAGGTCAATCCACCAAATCCAACTCTTGGATATTATAGGGGTCATCTGAACAAATACAAGGTGTGTCTAACTTATCCAGAAAATTATTGAGCTGAAGTTGTTATTATTTTTATTTTTATTTTTACAAACAATATTAGTTTGTAATAATAATTAGAATCACAGACAAATTATTTAGCTTGTAATAATTAGTATAGTTATTCAGACAATTGTAAAAATTGTACGGAAAAATAATAAATATAAATATTATTATTATTATTGTGTTGTTAAATCTACTTTCTAAAAATGGCTATTAAAAGTAGCATTAATTCTTCTAGACTCGAGAGTCTTAATGGAATGAATTTTAGAATGTGCAAACGACACATAACTTATGTACTCATACATAACAAAACACAGTATGCCCTTTTATCTGTGAAGCCCGATCCAGTTGACCTGAATGATAGCGAAGCCAAACAGAAGCATGAAAAATGGATGGAAGCCGACTTAATGGCGAGAGCCACTCTTCTCCACAACATGAAAGACAATATCATTCCTCTATTCGAAAGTCATGAGTCTGCTAAAGAAATGATAGAAGCACTGGAGGTAAAGTATGGCCCTAGATCTGATACACATGTATAGTTGCTATTAGAAAAATACAACTGTGCACGTATGAATGACAATGACTATGTAGGCGAATTTGTTAATCAAATGGAATTACTTGCAAAGAAGCTTGCAAATGCTGATTATCCTGTATCGGACAAAATGCAGGTAACCACCATACTTAACAGCCTTCCTTTATCATGGGAACATGTGGTGACTTCTTTAACACTTAGTAGAAAAGAAGTCTCCATGATTTCTTTACCAGTGATACTAGTACTCGAAGAAGAGAGAATGAAAAGAAGAAGGTGAAAGGAACATCTAGCAATTTGATGATGGCTCAAAACTCAAATCAGACTGTTCAAACTCCTACATTCAGAAGCAAGCCTAAAAAGTTCAAACGAAAATGGAAGAGTAAGCCAAACAATAAAGTCAAAGCTAAAGGAGCATGTTTCAAATGTGGAAAAGTTGGACACTTCAAAAAGAATTGTCCAAAACTCCATGGCGTTAAACCACAGAAGGCGATTGCAATGATGATCACTGAAGCATTGATAGAAAAGAAGTCTCCATGATTTCTTTACCAGTGATACTAGTACTCGAAGAAGAGAGAATGAAAAGGAGAAGGTGAAAGGAACATCTAGCAATTTGATGATGGCTCCAAACTCAAATAAGACTGTTCAAACTCCTACATTCAGAAGCAAGCCTAAAAAGTTCAAACGAAAATGGAAGAGTAAGCCAAACAGTAAAGTCAAAGCTAAAGGAGCATGTTTCAAATGTGAAAAAGTTGGACACTTCAAAAAGAATTGTCCAAAACTCCATGGCGTTAAACCACAGAAGGAGATTGCAATGATGATCACTGAAGCATTGATGGCAGAACCAACTTTTAGCTCATGGTGGATAGATTCAACAGCAACTAGAAACATCACAAAAAGTAGGAAATTTTTTGTGGACTTCAAAGAGAAAGCTGTTGGAGAGCATAAAGTTTACATGGGCAACCACACCTATAGTGACGTGTTAGGAGAAGGAAAGTGTAAGATTTCTATCAAAGGTTCAATTATTGTCTTGCATGATGTTTTGTATGTTCCTAGTATCCGAAGAAATCTAATATCAGTTCCTATATTAGATAACAAGGGATATGGGATAAAATTTAAATCTAGGAAGGTCTATATTAGGAAAGGAAACACCTCTGTAAAGGGTACAAAAGTTGACAATATGTATTCCATTAAAGTTAATAATAAAGTTCCCATTTCACATTATTCACATATGTCGGAAAGTAGTTCTTATCTATGGCATTTAAGATTAGGCCATATTAACAAAAATAAATTGATAAGAATGAGCAAATGTGGATTACTAACTCATATTAATTCTGGAGATTTTAATATATGTAAATCATGTATTAAAGGAAAAATGACTAACAAGTCTTTTTCTAAACACTGGAAATTATCAGAATTATTAGAAGTAATTTACTCAGATATTTGCGGACCATTCAGAACTAAGACACATAGAGAAATGGAATACTTTATTACCTTCATCGATGATTATTCAAGGTATGGATATATCTACCTCATCAAAAATAAATTTGAAGCTATTGATCAATTCAAAGAATTCAAATTAGAGATAGAAAAACAATTAGGAAGATCTATCAAAACCTTGAATAATGATAGGGGGAGAATATGAAGCTATGGATACTTTTTGCAAAGAGAATGGTATAAAACATTTGTACACAATGTCATATAAGCCTCAACAAAATGGTATTGCAGAAAGAAGAAATAGAACTTTAATGGAAATGACAAGGTCAATGATAGCATTCGCTGACTTGTCTATCCATTTTTGGGGAGAAACCTTATCCACATCAACTTATATACTCAACAGGGTTAAGACAAAATCTAAACCTTTAACCCCTTATGAAATCTGGACAGGTCTAAAACCCAACTTAGAAAAATATAAAAGCATGGGGATGCAAAGCCCATGTACTTATCCTAAAACCTTTAAGGGATAAATTAAAAGATAAAACATGGGAATGCAAGTTCATAGGATATGTTGAGAATGGTAGTGGATATCGATTCTACCATTCTGAAAAAGGATTAATAGAAAGCAGAGATGCTGTTTTTCTTGAAAATTCAGATCAAATAACTCTTATGGAAGATATCAGACTATTAAAAGATGAACAATCCACACAAGAAAATTCAAATCATATCACTCCTATGAAAGATATCAGTCTATCAAGAGATGAAGAATCTGCACATGAAGACATTACAAATCTCCAGGACAATGGGAGTAAAAGAAGATTGGATCTCAATATCCCTAATCATGAAAACAATGGGAGAGTTAAAAGACAAAGACGACAATCAGTCATACTTAAAGATCATTATGTACTAAGTATAGATGACATAAATCTTCAAGATGATCCTACCAATTACAAAGAAGCTGTGAAAGGTGATGATGCAGACAAATGGATGGATGCAATGAATGATAAACTAGACTCCATTAACAACAATGACGTCTGGGAACTCATGGATCTGCCACAGCAAATAAAAGCTATTGGATGTAAATGGGTACTGAAGAAGAAATTAAAAGCAGATGGAAGTCTTGATAAATATAAGGCTAGGTTGGTAGCCAAAGGATTCACTCAACAACCAGGTATGGACTTTGTTGATACTTATTCACCCGTAACAAAATTTACCTCAGTAAGAATAATCATATCCATAGTAGCTAAGATAGATTTAGAATTGAACCAATTAGATGTAAAAACAGCATTTCTAAATGGAGAATTAAAAGAAGACATCTATATGGTTCAACCTGAAGGATTCAATGTGAATGGACATGAAGAAAAAGTTTATAAATTGAAGAGGGCATTGTAAGGGCTAAAGCAATCTTCAAGACAATGGTACTTAAAATTTTATGAGGCCATCATGGAAATCGGTTTCGAGGTAAGTCCACTAGATCATTATGTTTACATACATTATGACAATGATAAGTTGACTATATTATCACTATATGTAGATGGCATATCATTAATTGGAAATTGCTCGAAAATGATTCAAAATACAAAGAATTTCTTAGCATCTAAGTTTGAAATGAAAGACATGGGTGAAGCAACTTATGTCTTGGGAATAAAAATTTCAAGGGATAGGACCTCGAAATTATTATACTTAGATCAAGAGAAATATATAGAGAAGGTACTTAGAAGGTTTAATATAGATAAATGTAAACCTCTAAATACATCAATTTCAAAGGGTCAACATTTGAGCAAAATAATGTGTCCTCAAGACCAAACAGAAATTCTTGAAATGGAAGTTGTCTCTTACGCTCAAGCTGTGGGCAGTCTTATGTCTGCTATGACAAGTACAAGACCTGACATTTGTCATGCTATAGGATTGGTTAGTAGATATCAATCCAATCCTGGAAAAGAGCATTGGCAAGCAGTTAAAAGAATATTTATGTATTTGTAATGAACTAAAAACATGGGTTTATGTTTTGGATTAGAAGATCTAAACATTGCAAGATACACTGATGCAGATTTTGCAGGAGATGTAGATGACAAAAAATCTACAAGCGGTTATATATTCTTATTTGGGGGAACAGCTGTTTCCTAGTTGAGTAAGAAACAAAATTGTATTGCAAAATCCACAATGGAGGCTGAATATATATCATGCAGCACCGCGGTAAGCAATGCTGTTTGGATTAAGCGTTTCATTAAAAGTTTAAATCTGCCATCTTTTTAATAAAAAGTGGAGCTCAAAGTTCCAAAGGCAAACACATTGACATAAGTTATCACTATATTCAAGATATAGTAGAGAGAGGTGAAATAAAAGTTGAATTTATTCCCTCAACAGAGATGGTAGCTGATCCCATGACCAAAGGGTTAACTCTAGATAAATTTAGAGAGCATGTAGCAAAAATGGGATTAAGAAAAACTTAAGAAAAAACTACATGGTAAAAGTAGCATAATCAGAAGGATTTAGGGACGCCTGAATGAATGATAGTATAAATTTCTTTTTTATTTATCTCTATACTGACAGTATAACTATTTATCTCAAATAGGGTAACCTTAGAGATAAGAAATTGAATAAAAATTTTCAATTCAATTTATATATGGTTATTATGTAAAAAGCCATTAATTATAGTATTGAGTATGAACTGTATTCTCAACTATAGATAATTAATGTTAATTGTCTAGATTATATGGCAGATAAGGAATTGACATGTTTTTTGTGATGCTAAAGATAAACATGTACAACTAAGGTTTCATTACTAATTATAATCGTATGATCAAATGGGAGATGATGGTGCACAGGATGATCACACTATTATTAGTGTGGCCATCCCCACACCAGATCATGTAGATTTTATAGGAAGATAAAATTACTTCCAGGTGGAGGTAGCAGGTCAAGAGTGGTAACTCTTGACCAAGAGTTGTATTGGGACTCTATAAATAGAGTCCCATGAGAATGCAGATTATCTATTCTACTTTTTACGTTAAATCTTTTGTCTATCACTACAAAAAAAAGGCCATTTCTTCACGTGTCAAACAGTAATATTTTTTGGCACGTCAGTAAATGCTGACGTGTTAAAAGTAGCACGTCAACAAATAATTTACTGACGTGTTAAAAGTTACACGTCAACATTTACTGACGTGTTGAAAACAACACGTCAGTATTTCCTGACGTGTCACTTTGGCACGTCAGTAAATTGGAACCAAATTTAATCTAACATCATTTTAAAATTAATAAATAATTGGTTGATTATTTACTGACGTGTCAGTATATGACACGTCAAGAAATATTGACGTGTCACTTTGACACGTCAGCAATTCTTGACGTGTCAGTTTGACACGTCAAGAAATATTGACG